>NW_007252409.1:0-84936 GCF_000164805.1 Carlito syrichta | reverse complement strand
TTCAACAGGCTGAATCTAGAAATAGAAGCCAGGGTTCTGCATTCAGCTAGTCCAAACTTGGCAGTTAGGAATGATGGAAAGAGATACCCAGGCCTAAGGTCATAGAGCCCTATAGCTTGAATGAGAATTGTTTAACCTTTCTGCAACTGTCTTTAGAGAGGACAACACAGGGCAGTTGTGTCTGCTTTTCTGTCCTTGCCATAAGGGAATTTTTTGAGGTGTGTGGCAGAGACCAGGTGCACCCAGTGAAATGTAAAATACTATTTCTGTGATTGCTGTAAATACTATTTCTGTGATTGCTATAAAATACTATTTCTGTGATTGCTGTTGTTACAGCTGTCTTGCAGAACCCGTATTATGGTCCTGGACTCTCTGGGGTAAAGTGCTTGTAAGCTCAGTAGTTGACTCATGTGTCATTACATGATAGCAGTAGTTTGTGATAAGGGATGTAGGGTTAGGCTGTAGCTCATACAGGACCTCTGAGTAGCACAATTGCATGGGGTGCCGTTCTTACCCTGGTCTATAGGAATGGCGTCCTCTGGGACATGACACAGAGCTCTACGTGAATGAAGCCCTCCAGAGTTGTGTGGTGTGGCAGTCTTGATCACAGGGTCATAACTAAAGAGAATGCCCTCCTGCTTTTGTGCTGGCAGTGGAAGGGAACATTGGTCAGACATAAAAACAACCTTCAACTTGAGGAATTCCCCTGGCAGCTTTGTCACAGCTGTGTTGTCTAAACCTTTGGGAAAAGGTTGAAAACATTAGGAAAAGCATGGGTCTGGCTGGTACCTGAAGGCACGCACCCCATAAACTGTGTCAGCACCCCATAAACATGCCACTTTTAATGGCAAGTGTATGTCCCTATTCACCACCATCATTTATTCTACCACAAAATCTCCCGGAACTTTGTTTCCAGAATTCCTTTTATCTTAACCATTAAACCAGCCTTGGAAAGATATTGAGGTCAGTTGTCATGGACCTGAGTCATATCTCCCCTGACCTCACCTGAGCAGTAATCTAAATAGCGACAAAAACTATTGAATAATGAGAACAACCTTGTGGCAAGCTTCCTGATCGACTGGCATATGTGGAAACCTGGACCCATCAATCGTCCCATAATGGTTTGTGAATGTTCACCCTGGAATAAAGATACTTTAAGACATCTGCTTTGGTGAGATAATGAACGTGGGTAGGTGCCTGGAAGTTAGAGGTATATTAAAAAGACATGCGCACAAGATGGAAAGAGGGTCACATGGTCAAAGATACACATAAAAATGTAATGTGATGCTATGGGAATTGTGTCAGGAGGACCAAAGTTGGATATAGACCTGGGGGTTGCAAAAGCAACACAAAACCAAGAAAAACCAAATTAAATCAAATAAAACCTCACCTCATTCCTCTAGTAAAAGAAAAAAAAGAACAATGAAAAGGGATTTTTTTTTGTCAGTGAGGAGCAAAAAGAATAAAGAAGGGGACCCCAGTAGAGTTGGAAGACTTGTCCCAGAGCAATCAGAGGCTTGGTCTATGAAGCTTCCAAATTTCTGTCAAGGAGAATGGTCTTCAAACAGGAAAGCCCAGAAAAAAACATGGTGAGGTTGCAGAGGCTATGTGAGGCAAGTCAGCCAGCTCTCAGATAAACTGAGCACCCAGTACTGAAGGGGCATTATTTGCAAGTGTGCGGTGTAGATAATAGAAATGGCCGTTTCTGAGAAATCATGGAGGAGGGCAGAGATGTCAAAGATCGTAGGGCTCTTTTGTCTCGATTTCAAAAAAGTGAATTCTGACAAACTTAGAATACCATGATTGATGACTTTCTGGCTAATCTTGAAATGGATTCTAACATGGTGTATGGGACCCTAGAAATAGACAAAGTGTTGATGACTCGGGAACTACATGGATTCATAAAAACAATTCAAGTCAATGCAACCAATTATTTGCCCACATTCTCTCTCTCTCTCTCTCTCTGTCTCTCTCTTTCTCTCTCTAAGTTAGAAGTGGACAGGTAAGGGAATTCCAGATATAAAGTATATCTACATTTTTAAAAAGGCTTTTGGTATTTCTCATTTTGTGAGTAAGAAGAAAAATATGAAAAATAAGTTCATATATATTAGTAAATTAACACATCAATGTATCACATTAATATATGGTTATGTTATAATATAATATATAACAAAGTAAAATATATTTGGTGATATGATTAAATTAATATGTAACAACTTAATACTGTATATTTATAAAGAAGATGGAAAATATGTGAATAAGATGGAAAAATATATAATTAAGTGGTTAAAGAACTGTTTGATGGATTCATGTCAACCAGAGGCAGTGAATGGTAGAGTGAAGGATTTTAAGACCATCTAATTAAGGCTAATTAGAAGTGTAATCCCACTTACCCCAGAGTCGTTGAAGCAAAGTCGCTGTGGTTGGAGGCTGGGAATCACCATTTTCACCAACTCTCCAGATGATTCTTAAGCACACTCACAAGCTTGTATCTTTAGACCTGACTTCTCCCCTGAGTTCTGGACTTGTATATGCAAACGCCTTCTCAACATCTCTACTTGGAAATCTAATAAGAATCTCCAGTTTACCTTGCCCCCGTATAATACTTCATCACCTCAAAACCTCTTCTTTTAGCAAATGGTACCACCATCAATCTAGATGCTTGGCCAAAACCAAAACGTCATTCTTCTATCCCTCAAATCCTGTATTATATTTACCTCTGAAGGATATTATGATCTGTCACTTCTCACTATTGCTAGTACTACCAACCTTAGTCTTTTTTTTTTTTTTTTTTTTGAGTCAGAGTCTCACTCTGTTGCCCAGCCTGGAGTGCAGTGGCATGCTCACAGCCATTGCAGCCTGGACCTGCTGGACTGGCTATCCTTCTGCCTCAGTCTCCCAATTAGTTGGAACTACAGGTGTGTGCTACCATGCCTGGCTTATTTTTTTGATTTATTGTAGAGATGAGGTCTTGCCAAGTTGCCCAGGTTGTTCTCAAATCCCTGAGCTCAGGCAGTCCTCTTGCTTCGGCCTCCCAAAATACTGGGATTACAGGCTTGAGCCATGAGCCCAGCCCTCCAACTCTAGTGTTAAGTCACACCACCTCCTCTCTGGGCTACTGCAATTACCTTCACTGGTCTCCCTGCCTCCACCCTTGCCCCTGTTCCTTCCTCTTAAAGAAGAAGTCTGATTTTTTAATAATCATCAGCAGCATCTTACTACAGGGACAATTGATCCCAAGTTTCTTACCTTGGCCTATAAGACTTTGATCTGGTTCCTGGCTCTCTCAGCTCATAGCTCACTCTTTCACCCCCATCTCCCATGTGCTAGCTGCCCTGACTTTTTTTCCGTTTTTTGAGCACACCAAACTTGTTTCTATCTCAGGGCCTTTGCATTTGCTGAACTCCTTTGCACTTGACATGGCATGACAGTCTCTGTTCCCATCATTCAGGCTTCCTCCTGAGGATCTCCTCCTCAGAGAAACCTCCAACAATCCAATTCACTCTGTACCTTATTATGCTGTTTATTTTACTACCTGAAATGCTAATCTATTTCTTTTCATCACAATTATATGACTCCTTGATAGAATATAAATTCCACATGAATGGGAAATTTATGTCTAGTGCACTGCCTTGCACATAACAGATACTCAATAAATATTTATTTATTTATTTATTTTTTGAGTTGGAGTCTCACTCTGTCACCCAGACTGGAGTGCAGTGGCCGCTCCTGGCCACTGCAGCCTCGACCTGCTGGGCTCCGGCGATCCTTCCGCCTCAGCCTTCCGAGTACCCGGAATTTCAGGCATGCGTTACCATGCCCCGCTGATTTTTTGATTTATTGTAGAGATGAGGTCTCGCTGCCCAGGCGGGTCTTGAACCCGCGGGCTCAGGCAATCCACTCACCTCAGCCTCCCAAAGGCGCGGGATTACAGGCTGAGCCACCGAGCCCAGCTACAAATATTTATTGAATGAAGGAATCACTGGTAAAACAGAAGGAGTCTAGACTTTGCAATCAGACCTGGGTTTAGGTCTCCACTCCATCTTGGCCCCCAATTCCAGCTCAATACCCGTGAGCCTTGGATAACCACCTGGTTCTTCTGAGGTTCCGGCCCTCTTTTTTCCTTCCTGATTTCCACACGATGCATTTACAGAAGACTTTATCTACCTCATAATCTTCTTCCTCTCCCCAAGGTCTGTCATGACCCTGGGGGACTTCATCGTCCACATAGTTGCAACAACCAACATTGGTGCACAATATTTCTCAACAGTGACTGAATATTAGACTCATCAAGGAAGTTTTCAAACAATACCAGGATTGAGGTACCTAGAGTAGTCAAGTTCATAAACACAGAAAGTAGAATGGTGGTTTCCAGGGGCCTGGAGAGTAGGAGAAACAGAGCGTCATTTTTAAATGGGTATAGAGATTCAGTTGGGGAAGATAAAAAAACGTTCTGGAGATGGCTGGTAGTTGATGGTTGCACAAAAATGTGAGTATTCTTAATATGGAACTGTACTTTTCAATGTGATTAAAATAGAAAATTTTATGTTACACATATTTTACAATTTAAAAAAAGCGCCATTACCCAGACACATTGGTATTCCTGGAAATAGGACTTGGGTATCACTATATATTTTTTTTAACTCCGCAGGTGATGTGACCAGCCTTCATATTACTGCCTTACCCACTTTTTACTGACCTTCAAGACTTGAACTGCTTACATCTGTTCTCCATTTCAGCTGCTCACTCCCATGACCACATCCAGGGCCACTTATACCCGGTGTTGTGCTATGGCTACTCTTTCTTTGCTTTCAGTTGACTCCTTGTGTACCCTCACATCCCCAGCCCATTCGTTCTCCCAATATTAAAATACCTTTTCCATTCTCATTAATGCTTGCTATTTTCTGTTTTGTTATACTAGCTATCCTAGTTGGCATGAATCGTTAAAACATAGTTTTAAAGACCTAGTTAGTATGGAAGACAACGAATTTGTGGGAGACCTCTGTGAAGTTGTGCAGCTTTCTCAAGAAGGCCTCAGCGGTGTAGAGAGCACCTTAGTTTGTGGGACTTTTGACTTGGTCAGCGAATAGCAAGGACTCATAAAGAAGCAGTCACTCCAGAAAGGATTAAGATAGATATTTTTCAAAGCAACTGCTAAATAAAGGATTCACCCACTTCATAATGACACAGGTAGAAATAATGTTTTTATCAAGTACACATTATCTGGATCTGATGCCGCATGAATTTATGGTTGTTTCTTCCAGGAACTATAAAATAGCATGTTGAACATATTGATGGATCAGTCCTTTGACAGTTCAGTTCTTCTCAACCTTTTTTTTTTTTTTTTTTTGGTGTCCAAAAAAACTTCTGACCAAAGACCTCCCCCACCCCCTTGGCTGTTGCTCGGGAGAAGTTCTGGAGCTAAGTAGAACCAATGAACATGAGCAGTGTTTCTAATGAGCAGACCAGACCAGAGATGACTTCTTCCAGAGAACTTGGGGTTTCTGTTCCCTGTCCTCCATAGGCTGCCGCTCTTCCCAGCATGTGACAGGGCCTCAGTACATGGTGTGACTGATAAACATCCCATAAAGACCTTGGGCTACATCTGGTATAGCATTCAGATCAGAGAAGAGTCATGGTGACCTCTCAGTGCTGGTCATATTGTACAAGGACTATTGAGGTCTTTGCTGAAAAAGATGTTTCAATGAGAATTTACAAAAGAATCTGGGTGTTCTTAAAAGGAGTATGTAGAAGGATAAATAATCTGAAAGTCTAGGACAGTTGAAGGGACCAATAGTATTTCACTTAGTGAGGAGAGGGCTGATGGGATGGGAAGGAAAGGAATGAGCTATAAGAAATGCCTTCAGGCCTTTAGGAGACCATGAAATATAAGAAAATATGTTCATGATGTGATGCTCCAGAAAGTAGTATTGGAATAAAGGACTAAAAGCTACAGGAAAATATTTTGATTCTGTGTAAGGAAGAGCCTTCTGGAGCTAAAAGCAAGAAGATTTGCTACTTTCAGAGCTTTCTGACCCTGGAACTATTGAAGACAAGACTAACTGACTATCAAACAAAGAAGTGACATACAGCACAACATTCCTAAGACCAGGAGAGTCTGTGACAAATCACCATCTAGCTGATGTTGAGGGGGAAGTGATTAAACAGTGGGATCTTTAACTTCTGCTGCTGACAAAATGCTTGTGCTCAGTGGTGATGTTCTGAGTACCCTGGTACATAATGAAGAGATCCCATCAGGGTTTCTATGTCATGTTTCCACTTAATGAAGAGAACCCATTTTCATCTTTTATTATAAACAAGTTGTGAACTTTCTTACAAAAGAGACCAAGGCATACAGTTTATTGCCCTAGCAGACAGAGAATGCTGAAGCTAGAGCCAGAAATTGCTAATCAGTAAGAACCAGATATAGAAAATACAGTCTCGGCCCCAGTCCCAGAGTGGGCAAGCTAGGCAGCCTACTGGCTCTATGCTAGAACTTTCCATAGAAATCATCTGGGATGGCCTTGATACCTAATGATTGTGCTTGGGTTTGGATAAAGACTTAGCAACAAGAGTACTCCCTGAAGTGAGACGTGAGCTTCCCCCTGCAGAGGGTACGGGGTGAGAGCCATGTTGATGCAGAAGAAGAAAAGATAAGCCATAGTCTTCTTGAAACACTTGCAAAGTTCTGTTTGGGGATACACTGCAAAATCTCTTCCTGCTTATGACAGAAACATTAACACCAAGACCTGCATTCAGCAACAGCATACAGTTTGTTTTTAAATATTTGAGAAGAGTAGTAGTACTTATGGAAATTTCTAACACTTGCTTTCATTTTCCTATAAAACAGAATTTAAATTTAGTTTAGTGATCTTCCTTTTTTTAAATCCCTCATCAATTTTGGGATTTACTAGGCCTATTTCAAGCAGAGGGATGTGCTACCTACTTTTTTATTCTCTTTTCTGGACATGGTTTGCTCTGAAACATTTGAGTGCTTTGTTCATGGATTATACCCACAGGGAATAGGGCTGTAAATAATTACCGTGGTCTGGTTAGGTGAGCTGCGACACTTCTATTCTTCTTACCCCTTTCCATGTGCCAAAAATCACTAATGAAGCTGTAAAAGGAAATATAACATGTCAAAGACTCCTTTTTCAATGGTATGTGGGAAGAGAATAACAAAACCTTTTGTTGTTGTGAGCTCTTACTGGATATTTTGTCACTGTTGATTGTTAATTACTGTCAGATAATACTTTGGATGATTAATTGACCTTTCTTAGCAAAAACAATAAAGGCCATTTAACTAATACAGCAGAAAGCAGGCAGTATGTTTCATTTTACTCTGTCTCTATCGTGGGGTGATTCTCCACTTTGCCCCGCCCTCATCTGACCATACCTACCTGAGAAATAATACTATAGATGATTCCTCCACATCATCATGGGTCCTCACTAGAAGGCTTCAAATCTATTTGCAAATCCTATTTTTGGAGTCACTAAGGCAGATAATTTTACTCTGAAGATGAGTTGCTTATTAAGTGAAAGGAACCAAGGAACAGTGCATAAACAGGAATTCGGCATGTTTTTATTTCTAAAACCATTTTGGGCAGCTGGTCACCTCTACTCTACCCTGAGCATGGTGGATTTTATGTCAGAGTTCGAACTTATTTTCCTGCTGCTGCTCATGTATCTATAGTTGTAGGACATTTTCTATATGCTAAGTGCCATAAGAGATGAAAAAGGGAACTATTGATTTGATTCTTCTGGAGCTCACCATGTACCTATGAAGACAGATACAGACACAGAACTTACTCAGGTTGTCTAGGATACAGACTCAGGCAGCCCATACTCTGTCACTGCTTCTCTCCAAGCAGGAAACTCCCAAGAGAGAGCTCCTACCCCAGCCTTTCTCCTGAGCTCCTGGCTCATAGATCCAGCTGCCTCCTGGCTGTCCTGTAGGCACCTCCAAAGAAACACGCCTAACAGAACTCACTGTGTTCCCTTCAAACCGGCTCTTTTCAACCAAATCTCTTACTTCAGTAAATGCTGTGTCTGGTCACCTAGAGCCACAAGGCATCTGAAACTTTAATACACGATTGGACTTATCCCTGGTCTTAATTCTACTCCTCAACACCTCCTATCCTTCCTTCTTCTCCACTCCCACTGCCTTATTTCATCCCCCCAACCATTTCTTCTTGCCCAGGCTTTTACAACAATCTGCTGATAGGTTTCATCATCTCGGACTCCTCCAATCTACTCTTCACCTTGCCTGCAAAAAATGATCTTTCCAAATGGAAAATCTGATTGTTATTCCATGGCTCTTTAAAATCCTTTGGTGATTGTGAATAAAGTAAAAACTTCTTAGAGGGGCATGTGAGTTCCATTCAAATCTGTGCTTATTGCTTGTGTGGGACTTTCTTCATTTCTGTGTTCTGCCTCTGTGCCTGGCCCTCCACGCCCACCCCCATCCCCTCCTATCTCTCTCCCATCTCTACTTGTCCACTGAATACCTTTCTCATTTAGGATTCACTTATGTTTAGTCTCCCCATGAGCATTTTCTGAGTCCCTGGGTGGATTTTTCCTCCCACTGTGCCCCTGCTTTACCCTAGACTCACTTCCAGCATGAAACCCTAAATCAGGGATCCCCAAACCCCAGTCTGTGGCCTGTTAAGTGAGCAGCAGGTGAGTGAGGGTAGTTTGGTCTGTATTTATAGCTGGTTCCCATCATTCATATTACCATCTGAGCTCCATCTTCTGTCAGATCAGCAGCAGCATTAGATTCTCATAGGAGCTATTGTGAGCAGTCCATGTGAGGGATCTAGGCTGCATCCTTCTTATGAAAATCTAATGCCTGATGATCTGAGATGTAGCTGAGGCAATGATGCTAGCACTGGGGAGCAGCTGCAAATACAGATTAACATTAGTCGTGAGGTTTGACTGCACAGAGACCATAATAAATTAATTGCTTGCATATCAAAATCCTATTAGTGAGTGGCAAGTGAGTTGATGTATTTCAATTATACAGCTACATCTGGTGGCCAGATTTAAGTAAGAAGCTGACACATTTTAGTCTGTGCATGGCCTGTCCATTATTTCATTTACCACTTTCTGTCCATGCCTCTTTTTAAAAAAACTTAATGGTGAGTTGTATAATTATTTCATTATATATTATAACATAATAATAATAGAAATAAAGTGCACAATAAATGTTATAGCTTGAATCATCCTGAAACCACCCCTCCTCCCACCTCACCTGGTGAATGGAAATACTGTCCTCCATGGAACCAGTCTCTGATGTCAAAAAGGTTGGGACTGCTGCCTAACATTGTATTCATCTTATTTGTCAAAGGTCTGTCTTTTTAGTCATCTGAAAGTTCACTTGGCAAGATTTTACTTGCAGGTTTGTCCCTAGCACTCAGCATGATACCTGCAACTAATGAATTCAATTAATTACCATATGCTAAATGAACAAATTAATAATGTCTTCTTACAGTGGTCAATCTTAGGGCAATTCTTAAATAGTGCATTTTTCTTTTTCTTTTTGTCTTTTCTTTGTTTCCAAACCCAGATATTTTATGCTTTTTTGCAGATTCCATATTGCTTCTCCACTCCCTGCCTCCAATGCTGTGATGATAGCTGACAAACAGATAAAGAAAAAACCCAACTCTATATAAATGGGTATTGAAGAATTAGCATATTTTATTTTAAGGGCTATTTATATCTATAGTTTCTTAATTCTAAAATATTGTGGACTGAATGTTCATGTCCTCTACGCCCCCTTCCCAATTCATATGTCAAAACCCTAAACCCACATATGATGGTATATGGAGTAAGGTCTTTGGAAGATAATGAGGGTTAGATGAGGTCATAAGGGTGGGATCCTCATGATAGGATTAGTGCCTTTATAAAAGAGACACCAGAGTGCTTACTCTCTATTCACACATGCACAAAGGAGAGGTCATATGAGCACACAACAAGATGGCAACCACCTACAAATCAACAGAAGAGGCCTCAGAATGAAACCTACCATTCTAGTACCTTAATCTTAGATTCCTCAGCCTCCAGAACTATGATAAACACATTTCTGCTGTTTAAATAAGCCATCTAGTCTGTGGTATTTTGTTGTGGCAGCTCAAGCACATTATGACAAAAGGGAATAATAGAATTTCATATACTAGGGTAGACTGATGGAGAAAGATATTTTATAATAGCTCATGGCTCTATTCTCTTCCTCATATCACACTGTTTAGGGAATTACCTTGGATTACTACAAAAATCTAATGTTATCTGATATGATATCTATTAAAAATACTAAATCTGACTCAGTTCAATAAAAAGAAGTAAGAATCATTCTCATAATTTTAGACACATTTGTAGGATGCTTTTTTCCCCCATTACAGTTCTAGCTGCTCAGCACTTCCTGCTCCTTACTCAGCTGCAGTGATGATAGTAACCTTATTTGTCCTCTACACTGACTACCCCACTCTTCTCTTGCCAAGAAAATGACTTAGCAACAGGTGATGGGCAGGAAGCGAGGTTGGGGCAGTACTCTGAGATGTCCTTTCACACTTCAGTGCAAGCCAAGATGGTATTTGAGAGCCAGTCAGAGGCCACAGCAGATAAGCACAGCCTCCTTGGGGTGATGATGAAGAAACATTCAGTACCAAATAAACAATCATATTCTCAAATTCTAGCTTAAAAGGGTAGATGTTGATGTTATTTTGGGGGCAGAGTCCCAATGACATTTATTCATGTTATCTAATTTGGTCTACTTTAAACTTGGAAAAGAATTCACCTCTCTGCAGTATATTTGTTGACTGGAGTATGTTCCATGTTTTTAGTATTGCTAGGTAATGAGTACACAAAAATAATGGCAATACATTGCACACAACACATATACTCATGTTTAAACAGGTATTTACAGTCTATTTAAAGTGAATCTTTAAGCTAAAATCACCAGACACTTTCACTTATCTCATTTTATCCGCACATCATTATTGAGATATTATTACTTATTTGCATATTCAGTTAGCAATTCTTTAAAGAGGCTTTCCATCTAGTGGCTAGTAATCTACAAAGTGGGTAGGAGCCATAACAATTTCTCAGACTTCTGAGAATGCTCTTCAAGAAAGAAAACACACTTCGTGATTTATATATTTTTGAGACTGACAAAAAACAATTAAGACCATTGGCACAGATTCTAAAGTGAAAACAATGAGATAATCTGTGCTTCTTCCTTATTTATTTATTTATTTATTATTTATTTGAGTCACCCAGGCTGAAGTGCTGTGGCATGATTATGGCTCACCACAGCCTCAACCTCCTGGGCTCAGGTGATCCTTCTGCCTCAGCTTCCTGAGTAGCTGGAACTACAAACGTGCTCCATCACTCAGCTAATTTTTAAAAATTTATTGTAGAGATGAGGTCTTATGTTGCCCAGGCTGGCCTCAAACTCTTAGGCTTAAGCAATCCTCTTACCTTGGCCTCCCAAAGTGCTGGGTTACAGGCATGAACTGTCATGCCCAGCCTCTTTCCCTTATGTTAAAAGGTACTTCCTAGTTGTATCACTAGGAACCTCTCATGAGTTAATTGACAAGCTAAAAACTTTTGAGTGTTTCTGATGCAGTTTGCTAAATATGTGTCTATGAATGCTTCACATTTGTTACTAATGCAAGACCTCGCAACACAAGACCTATCAGATATGAGAAATTGGCTGAAATTTTTTTTCCCATTAAATAATTCAGATTCTGTGTGTAAACTTGTCCCGATTCAGTGCTGTTTGGCTGAGTTCCGTGAGACCTTCATCTCAAAGAAATGCTGTATATGATCAATTCATTTGGAAATAGTGGCAGATTATTTTTATCTTGATCTGTTATCTCAATATTTCATTCTTTGACTTTTTAATTATTTATGTTTTTTAAATTTCTCCAACTGGATTATAATATATGAGACCACGTTTTCAAATATCTTGATATCCTTCATGAATGCTTTCAAAATAAGCATGTGTCTATGACCATACCACCCTGAATGCATCTGATGTCAAAATAAGCAAGTGATGTTTGCTGCTTGTACTTTAAGTCTTAGCTAGCCGGGCTTGTGGCTCAGCCTGTAATCCCGTGCCTTGGGAGGCTGAGATGAGTGGATTGCTTGAGCCCACGGGTTCGAGACCCACCTGGGCAACTTGACGAGACCTCATCTCTACAATAAATCAAAAAATTAGTGTGGTAGTGCGCGCCTGTAGTTCCAACTACTTGGAAGGCTGAGGCGGAAGGATCGCCAGAGCCCAGCAGGTCGAGGCTGCGGTGGCCGGGAGCGGCCGCTGCACTCCAGTCTGGGCAACAGAGTGAGACTCTGACTCAAAAAAAAATTTCAAAAAGTCTTAGCTAGTGATCATGTAAAAAACAAACAACTTTTCTTTTGTCATAGAAGCAGATACAGGCGGTTGGAACTGACATATCTCTCTAAGTGAACAAAAACTGCTTGGGCAGTATCTTCTTCCAAGGGCATAAACAAATTGCTTGGGTGGTCATAAAGGTGAATTCAAATTTAAACACATCTGTAAAAATGAGGAATAAATGAAAGGGAGGGACCAGGAGGGTGCATTCCTAGCAAGTAAGGTCTAATTGAAGTTCACTCTGCAGCCCCTGTTAGAAGCAGCAGTTCTTAATTGCAATAAATATATAAATTGGTTTCCAAAGGGACTTTAGTGCCTAGTAAAAGCCCAAGTATTGAACGGAATGAATGAAAGAAAGCATATTATTCTCCTTTTCTGTGTAAAAGCAAACCACTGAATTATCTGACATCTTTACAATTTCACTTAGAAGTTACCAATGATAACTCATTTCCTAATGCTGGAGACTTAAGTGGAAACAGATCACTGAGCAAGAGTGGAATAAACAGCTTTAGTGACAAAGCTAAGCATCAATTTTTTATTTCCAGCCCAATCACTAAACTTTTAACTGAAACTGCATGTGATATGTTGAAGGTGTCCTTATATATCAATAAAATTGATTTGAATCAAACCCACAATTAGAGTAAAATTGGCAACACTAATATGTGTTAATGATAGGTAGGCCACCTAATTTTAAGAAATAGTAACAATTAGAAAGCAGCCTTTAAGTAACTCCTTTATTGGACTTAGTGAATTAATGTCACTTCTGGTTTTGGCTAAGGCAGCACAAGCTAGGTAAAAGAAACTCTTTGAGGTCATAAGTGGAATATTCTATTTGAATACTGAAATCAAACTACTCAGATTGCCACAGGCTAGCTACAAGGATGGACTGCCACTTCTAATTTGGTCAGCTGACTTCTCTTTGGATAATCACTTCTGCCTAACATCTTATTGGCCACACAAGTCATGTGACTGCCTTGCAGGCTGATGAAGGTGGAGCTACACAATTCTCCCATGAAAAGGAGCATCAGAAGTCACATGACCACGCCTAATATATGTGGGCCAGTGATGTATAATCCTTCCATTGAGAGGGACAGGACATATTTTGAATACTATAAAACCTACCATAAAGTATACTGCCATTTTTCTCATCAGCCCTCCAAATGTGCTTCAAAAGAAGACTTTTCTCAAGGCTAAAAATCCTCCATTTTTTTTTATGGTTCCTCTAAGACAGTTTTCAGTTCTTTTCCATTCCCTGAGCACACTTCACTTTACCTGCATTTGTTGGACTGTTAAGCTTTGTGACAACAGCTTTTGTTTTGTTCTCCGTTAGATCTCCAAAGCTTAGCATAGTGCCTAGCACTTAGAAGGCACTCAATAAATACTGTATGCATAAAATGTTCCTTTTATATCATAGTCTGATCAGTGGTTATCAGAGATGTTGGATATATTTTAATACAGCTTGGAATTATGTGTGTGTGACTGCAGGACCCTATGAACTTGTTCGGGCTATTGTTGACTCAAAAAGCATTCTGTGGACATTGTTTCTAAACTTTGTCTTCTTAAACTTTCTCCCTCATGTATTACTATGCAATTGATTTTTTGAACCTCTATGCAGACCTTGACATTACCTTCTTATTGTAACATCTTATTCCATTCAGTCTGTTATCCCAGATTGTCAGAATTTTCTGCTATCCTGATTTGGTTACCTAATGTATTTTTGTCCTTTTCATATGTATCATTGACATTTCAAATGTCAAATTAGGTGAATTTGCCTTCCATGGCTTTGTTCAAGCCACTGACAAAGGTGGAGCAGGAAATATCTTCCAAGAATTGCTTTGTGGCACACTATCTGAAATGTTTCTTTAGCCTGCCATTGATCTATTGTTGGAAACTAAGTGTTCATGCGATTGCCAGACAAGCAAAACTGTGTGACCCCATGGTGCCGCAGGATGCTGAGTTCAGGTTCTGTCACTTACTAAACATGTTACTTAACACATCTTCAAACCCTGGTTTCCCCTCTGTAAAGTGCGGGGTTGCAGAGGGGGAGTAAGTTGGGATTCATTACATAATGTATGCCAAATGCTTAGTGCTGTGTCTGGTACCTGGTAGTTTCCTTCCTTTTCTGCTATCTCCAGTGTCCTGTTTGCAGCGCCTCTTAGATCTCTTTTCATTGCGTTCAGAATTAGAAGGCAAATTTCATTGCGTTCAGAATTAGAAGGCAAATCCCTTGATTCAAGTACAGTCCCCACACCGAGAATAATCACTCTAGATGTTGGAACATAAATATAATTCCCGCTCTCTGAAGTGGCAGCCAGGAGCCTTGGAAAAATTTCTAAATTTATAGATACAAAATCACAGGTACTACATAATTCCTGGAATGTCTTTGGAAACAGCCCTGAATATTTACTTAGGAAACCAACTTATAGTTTCCCTAGGTAAACATACAGACTAATTCTAATGACACTCTTGGGCCACACTTGGTTTTTGTTTTTATAAAGCAGATTCCCTTACCTAATTGTATTTTGCTCAGACACATCTAGATCAGTCTGAGCTTAGTAACAGAGGGAGGCACAAAAGGAATTTGTCTCTGAAAAGCCACAATGTGGAAAATCTACTTGTAGCTAATAAAGAGGAGCTTAGATGAGAAAAAAGGGCCCTGGGGATTTCAGGATGTTTTCCTCCTTTTCTCTTGATCTTAAATGTCAAGTTCATCTTAATAGAACTTCTGGCACATTTTTACTAATGAAATTCCTACATATTGCTCAGAACTGAACTGGAGTGTTAAATTTATGGTTTAACCATTGTTCTTTAGCTGGTTTAGAAGTTTGCCTACATTTTAATGCATCAAGGACATTTACACTTTGCTTTTTCTAAAGAACAGTCAGCCCTCCTGTATCTGTAAGTTTTGTATCTGTGGATCCAACCAATCTCAGCTGAAAAATATTCAGAAAAAAGCATCTGTAGTGAACATGTACAGACTTTTTTCTCTTGTCATTATTTCCTAAACAATATCACATAACCACTATTTACATAGTATTTACAGTGCATTTAGGCAACATGAGTAATTTAGAGATGACAAAGTATATGAGAGGCTGTGCATAGCTTATATGAAAATACTATGCCACTTTATATCAGAAACTGGAGCATCTGCAGATTTTGTTACCTGAGAGGAGTCCTAGAGCCAATGAATGCTGAGGGACAACTGAATTGTTTTATTTGTGCTGGGTTATTCAGTCATAGCCCAGCTGAGATCCTGTCCTGACTGGGCTCAAAGCCCACACAGTTCCATCCAAGGACTCAGACCCATCCTGAGTCTCACTGATAAAAGCTCTTTAAACTGCTTTTGTGATAAGGTTGCTCAACAATGTGAATGTGCCTAATGCCACTGAAATGAACACTTTAAAACAGTAGATTTATGTTATGTATATTTTGCCACAATAAAAAATATATTAAAAATAAATGCATGCCAGGCTCGGTGGCTCAGCCTGTAATTCCGCGCCTTTGGGAGGCTGAGGTGAGTGGATTGCCTGAGCCCACGGGTTCGAGACCCGCCTGGGCAGCGAGACCTCATCTCTATAATAAATCAAGAAAATCAGCCAGGCGTGGTAGTGCATGCCTGTAATTCCAGCTACTTGGAAGGCTGAGGCAGAAGGATCGCCGGAGCCCAGCAGGTCGAGGCTGCAGTGGCCGGGAGTGGCCACTGCACTCCAGTCTGGGCGACAGAGTGAGACTCCAACTCAAAAAAAAATAAAAATAAAAAAATAAAATAAAAATAAAAATAAATGCAATATGTGGTCCTCCACTGTATCTTGGACTAAGAGAGAAAATAAAAATTAGAAAGGACATGATGGCCGGGTGTGGTGACTCAGTCTGTAATCCCAGTACTTTGGGAGACAGAGGTGAAAGGATTGCCTGAGGTTGGGGGTTCGAAACCAGCCTGGACAACTTGGTGAGACCTTGTCTTGACAATTAATCACACACACACACACACACACACACACACACACACACAAAACTAGCCAGGCATGGTGGCATACATCTATAGTTCCAGCTACTTGGAAGGCTTAGGCGGAAGGATTGCTTAAGCCCATCAGGTCAAGGCTGTGGTGGCCGTGAACATGCCACTGTACTCCAGCCTGGGTAACAAGAGTGAGACTCCAACTCAAAAAAGAAAAAAAAAAAAAAAGAAAGAAAGGCATTATTAGGATAGTTGACAGAACTTGACTATGAATTGTAGATTAGATAATATTAATAAATCAGTATCAAATTTTGTGATTTTGACAATTGTAAAAAACAAACAAAAACACTTTGGCAGAAGGACCTAATATAAAGGTGAAACAAAGGCTGAACATTTCTTGCTGAAAGGAAAGTGCAGGAAATAAGAGGCTGGGCCTGGGATCGGCCAGCAAGAAGGGTTAAGCTGACAGGAGTTATGTGGGTGGGAAGGAAAGCAGAAGGAAACCCACAGTTGGGGCATGTGAGAATTTATGAGGTGAACCTACCTGGCTAATGCGCATCAATCCCAGCTGCTCTTTATCAGCCATTTGCTATCTTGTTCTTTATGCCTAGTTTTGGTGAATTCAGAATTGTTATTTTCTATGTTTTGTAATTACCATCTGCATCAATAGTAAATGATTTTGTGAGTATTACCATCCCTCTTATGTGAAAAAAAAAATAGGAAGAGCTATAGATAACTTCAGAAAAGCCTCAGCCAGGTTACAATTGTTCAAAAACTCTCATTTTATTATATGATGTTGTATGGTAGTTGAATGTCATGAATTTGGACTGCAGTAATTCAAAACTTGTGAAAATGGAGGCAGAGGTCTTCATGATTTGTCTTATATTTAAAGAAAGAAAAAGCCTCTATGAAACAGCCAAATAATGGAAGTGGGTTTGCAGATCAACCTCATTAGGAAGGCATGCTATTCCCAGTACTCTAGTGTCGCTCACCCCTGACCAGCAGGAAGGAGGCAACAACAACGTGTTCTTCTCAAAGCGGTTTATTCAGCCTTTACGCCATGCCAGCTTCTTCTTCTTCTCCCTCCTTCCCCGTTGTCCCGTACTTATATCCCTTGGTCTCCACCCACAAGTCCCGTTCCAGCGTGTCAGCAGTTCATAGGCTCTGCAGCGTTGCACTTGCGCGGTGCGCAGTGAAGGAGGGCCCTGCGGTATATCATGCGCCTAATCATGGGACTTGGCAGAGGTCCCCGGCGCCATCTTGGCTCAGGCCGCACTCTCCACACTCTAGAAGTACTTTAGAAGCAAAAATACACTCACAAAGTAATTAGTATGCTAATTAAAAATATTATTTTCGATTTATCGAAAGAAGTCTGCAAGCATTTATACTTCTAATAATTTGTAAGCCTCTGTCCTTTACTGGGTGTAATAGTTTTTATTGTGCAGGGTATTTCTTTTTAAATATTTCATAATTCAGACTAAGCTATCCTTCGTTAGCTCAAATCATTAAATATTTTATCTTACACTAAAATGTTGAGTGAGTAGCTTATAAACAGACTATTTTCAAAGATTTCTGAGATGTGACCTTTCCTTCTTAATGGAATAAATTCATCTCATACAGAATTCCAGAGAATTTAAGAGATTATATTAAGAAAAAGGCAGCAAAAGTGAGAAAAGTAAAATGGGATGGGAAGGATGAAACCCATGCAAGGTGATGAAATAAACCTTCTAGAGAGTTGGTGAAAAACCATATATTATACATATTTTGGTAACTTAAGAATGTACCAGTGAAAAGGAAATAAACTACCAGGCAAGAATGAGAAGAGCAGTGTCTCTAACAGTGCCGTCAGTCAGAGTGAATTTTAGAGGAAAGTATTTAGTCACATACCTGGCTGTTCCCTAAGCTATCATATTGCAGACTCCATTTTCATCTTGAATAATGGAGCACAGATGAGTGTTTTGGATGATGGCAAGGGTTCGAGAGGATTATATAAAGTGGTGTTATTACAAATCGCTGTGCAGAGGAGAAGTGTTCCAGTTGCCCAGCTATTCCCAGTACTTTAGAAGTACTCCAGTGTTCCAGTTTCCCAGCTATTCCCCATTCTGGAGGCCTGCAAAAAAGTAAAATACCTCATATCCAAATGCTTAAGTCAATACAAATTTGGATAGGCTGACAGATGTCAAAACTCTCTCCTCTTCACTGAATGAATAGTGAACCACATGTGATAAAATCAGGACCAGATGGCTCTGAAACTAGTGCCTTCACTCCTTAGGCACTAAGTGTGTATGTGTGTGAATATGCGGTTGGCCCTTGAACAACAAGAGTATTAGGGACGATGACTCCCTACACAGTCAAAATTTGCATATTACTTTTGCCTTCCCCAAAATGTAACTACCAATAACCTACTGTGGACTGGAAGTCTATTGGTAACATCAACAGTTGATTAACACATATTTTATACGTTGTATGTGCTATATACTGTATTTTTATGGCAAAGTAGGCTAGAGGAAAAATGTTATTAAGAAAATCATAAGGAAGAGAAAATAGATTTGCTATTCATTACGTGGAAGTGGGTAATCATAAAGGTCTTCATCTTTGTTGTCTTCACATTGAGTAGGTTGAGGAGGAGGAGAGGTTGGTCTTGCTATTTTAGGGGTGGAAGAGGCAGAAAGAGGTAAAGGGGGTAAAAGGAGAGGGAAGAAAGGTTCTCTCATACTGTTCAAAATCATGCTGTTCAAGGGTCAATGGTATATTCTATATATAATATATATGTATATGAATGTATGTGAACATATAGATATTAATGGCTGTGGCATGAGCCCAGGAAAAAATCACCATTTGATCTTTTTGCAAAATTTCAAACATACACAAAGTAAACAGAAAAACTCCCATGTACCAATCACTTAGTTTCAATAATTGTCATTATTCTGCCATTATTGCTTTATATTTATCGACACTCATTCTCCATCCCTTACTCAATCATTTTTAAGTTTGTTAAGATAAAGTTTATGTACACCAAAAAATCTTAATGCTATAATTTGGACAAATGAATATACCCATGTAACCCACATCACCATTTCGTTTTAAACCCCATGGTTTCCTACAGGTGTCAAAAGCAATATTGAACTATGTGGATCCCAGTTTAGTGTCAAGATGTACAATACCAATGACTTAGATTACATGGTTTTTTAGTAGTGGTTATGTTGAAGGAATGATGGTGGGGAGTAGAAGGAAGAAATTCACACACACACATGCGTGCGCACACACATGCACACACATACACACACACATTCTAAAAAGATCTAAGGAGCAGGAAAGAAGAAAATGTACCTGGAAGTAAAAGATTTGGACTTGGAATTGCCAACGAAAGAAAATGGAAAAGGAGCCATAAGAAAAATAAA
Source organism: Carlito syrichta (assembly GCF_000164805.1). NCBI lineage: Eukaryota > Metazoa > Chordata > Mammalia > Primates > Tarsiidae > Carlito > Carlito syrichta. The sequence goes on along the minus strand of NW_007252409.1, from coordinate 65,186 downwards.
GAGATTTTATAACTTTATGAACTCCATGAGAAAGAAGAGACTTCCTACTTCCCAGCTTTTAGACGATAATCGGAAGAATCCCAAAACAGTGTCTAAGATATTAGCTTGTCCATCCGTGTTTTAAAACTTTCCCCCAGTCTGTTAAAAAGACCTAAATGAAATTTTGCTCATGCTTCTCACGGAGCTTTAGTGCATGTCTTTGCTTCATCCTGCACCCCAGCCCCTTCATCATGGCCGCCCTACCTATTCTTACGGTAGCTTCCTGTCCTGGCCATGTTGTTGATCATTATTGGCATTCCCATTGCCTCTTGAATCTCATAGCATCTTGATAAAATAAGACACTAGGGAAAGAAAAGCCCAGAGGACCAGATGCCCACTCTCAGGGTGCCCTCTCCATATGCCCTTTCTCAAACTTTCCTCCTGTACTGGTTCCATTTTTAGAGCAGTTATCTAACCTGCAAGGCCCACTCCTCTTCTCTACATAGCTGAAACAAACCCCTAGAGGGAATACATCAGTGTGTTGACTCATTTCCTGGTGAATTCCACCACCCTCAGTTTTTTTTTCTCTGGATCCCACCTACACTTGCCAGGTGGTTTCTTCGTCTTAGCTCCAAGACTATTCTGGCAGTTGGTCCTCAGTTCTGTGACTTGGAACTACACTCAGAACTCTATTCCAGATGGCCCTTTATCTGCCAATCTCTAGCTATTCCCCACTCCCATGTGGTTCTGGATTGGTGGGCTGGCCCCAAAACCAGTTTCAAAGATAGCTTCTTGCTTGATGGTAGACAAAGGCAAAAATGTTTGAGCAAATGACTGTGAATTAGTATAGCAGACTTAAGGGCAAGAGACAAGACCATTTTTCTGTTGATAGAATCATTCTGAAGTTTTAATTTTTTAAGGCATGTGGTTCCCATATCTGTTGGTCTTCCCAAAAGAAACCTGGTAAAACTTTAGGATAATGCACGCTATTTTCTGTTTTAAGCACTGAATGTAAATCATGTCAAGTTTAAATACTATATTCTACTTTCCTTATGGTGGTACCTTACTTTGTAGCCTAAGGAAAAGTAAATTTTCATTTATTTTGGTCTCACTATGTTGCCCAGGCTGGTCTTGAACACCTAGGCTCAAGCGATCCTCCTGCCTCAGCCTCCAAAAATGTTGGGATTACAGGCATGAGCTACCACAATGAGGAAAGTTTTGTTCCTTTTTTTTTTTTGAGTCAGAGTCTCACTCTTTTGCCTAGGCTGGAGTGCAGTAGTACCCTCATGGCCACCACAGCCTCAATCTACTGAACTTGGGCGATCCTTCTGCTTCAGCCCTCCAAGCAGCTGGAACCACAGGCTCACGCCACTGTGTCTGGTTTTTCTTTTTTTTAAAATTGTAGAGACAAGGTCTTGCCAAGTTGCCCAGGCTGGTCTTGAACACCTGGACTCAGGTAGTCCTCTTGCCTCAGTCTCCCAAAGTGCTGGGATTACAGGTATGAGCCACTGTGCCCAGCCTAAAAGTAAACTTTAATATATTTTTGTAGGTGAAAGACCAGCACTGATAAGTTAGGTGTTATTCATTTTTTCATTTGTTTTTATAAACTCCTGTATTAGATTAAAATAATAGGTTTGTTCAATTAATCCTAATCATGGCATATAAGCAGCATTTTGGAGGTTAACCACAGCCAATAGGAGTGTATCAGCAAAACTCTGGTCTTCTTCAATAAACTCTTATTTAGCCATTTAAATTCTAAAACTTTATTTAAAGAACTTATATGTATACATACATATATATGTAATACACAAGCACATAATTATTCTGAGAAAAATGACTTTTTAGACTCTAAATTTATGCAAGTTGCTGTGAAGTCCATAATTTTGTTTTTCTGTATGACTGTGTAATATTCCATCATGTATAGGTACTACATTTTCTTTATCCATACTCAGTGATCTATCACAGAAACAAAGATATGAGTACTACAGGTACTCACTCATGAGCGAACTCTGAACATTTATCATAATATTATAAGAAAGGGATTGACAGTAGTGGGACACTACTGGGGGTGGAGGGAATAACATCCATAAATGTACCCAATCTCAAACAAGACAAAGTGGGGACCAAGGGGAGACCCAAAGTTTACCTGTGTGATAATCACTTATATACCTAACCCTGAGTTGTATACTGCATTTTAAAAATAAAAATAAATAAGTTTATTTATTTTCTTCATATTTTTCTATAAAGTTCCAAAAGTTACTAGGATTCGGTAAATTGCTGTTCACATTATCCAAGCGTTTTTGCACTTTGGTGTTTGGTTTTGTTTCTTCTTACCGCTATGCCAGTCTTTGACTTTCTAGAAAGGAAAACTTAACTTTTTTTGTAAGTAACCACAGAGAAATTCCTCTAGCCCCTTGGCCATTTAAAAAATATGTAAGTGCCTCTTGCATGTTTGTTTATGCTGTTATTCTTTGTTACTGTCATCGAACAGTCTTGAAGTGTTTGTTTTTTACCTCTTTTCTTGCTCCTGGTACTTCAAATGTCCAATCAGGTCTTTGCTGAACTTAAAATGTATCTTTTCTTCTACCCAAGTGATACTTATCATCTTATGTTTTTGAACTGCTTACGTGCTTCTCTTTTCTTTCCTCCAAGGATGAACTTGCAAGATTTTTAAACATCTTTCATCTTCATGATATCTCTTTACCTCCTCCTTAGAAAAAAATCCTTTACTCTCTCTCTCTAACTGCTGGTGGCTTTATTTCTGATAGTTTTACTTTCTAGAAATATCCAGTACTGAAGCACTTTGGAATTGTGTATGAAATCCATGTCTACATTTTACAAAATAATAATACATTTGCCATCAGCATGGCTTTAAATATCTGTGTTGTTTATTCCCTCCTGTAGCTGAGGGTCATTGCTGGTTTAGTTTGGATTCATGGGTGAAAATGAGTTTTGAGTATAAAACTATATCACTTGGAACTGAACCACTTTCACACAGTTCAGGTATAAAAATGCAAAATGAGACTAACCTGGCATTGGTGTGATTGCTGGAGGTAGCTGAGGTCTAGGGATCCAAATATCTTAAGTGACCAAACTAATCTCTTCATTGATCTCTATCTGGATTTTTTCCTCCTGATCACTGAAACTGTTTACATAATGTGGAGTGACACTTGTAACCTGTATATGCAACATGTGAATCAGAATCTATTCAGGAATTGTTAACAACAGAATAGACATACACTGAAAATGTTAAAATAAGTTTCAAGCAATCATATCTTCGCCCAACTTTGAGAGTAGCACAGATATTGCTTCTAGCTTGGCAATATCTGTGAAAGTGAATGCAAAGTCATGGTTAAAGTCTTCAATTACTCCATCTTTGGAGAAAGTGCTCTTGAATGCACTCAACAGACCTAGCAAGAAGAATCTTTAAATGCAGTCATTCGAGAAAAAAGGTGTTTTCCTACTGCAAGACTCCTTACTTTCTCTGGGAAAAAAATTTTAGGAGAAAGTTGGGAGGTTAGTGATGTTGTTACAGTGAAAATAGGTTTTCTTCAAGGCTGGAATGGCTACAAGGCAAACTCCAGTCTCTCTCATGACATGGATGATGAAGACAACTCCTCTTACATCCAGTTGCTGAACAGCTGGCTGCTGCCACATCCCAGAGAAGAAAGATACACTATGCTAAAAAACCCATTCCTTTAAAGAAAATGAGTTATGTTTGAGCACCAAGCCCATTTTTTTTCTTCTGAATAAAGAAACTGTAAGTCACCATGGAAAGAGTGCTGTCCTGTTTCGCTTTCCTTTAAATATTATACCCTGGAGAAATTGTTCAAGAAACATTTATCCTTAACCCTTCACTCTTAACTGTGCGGAGATACAAGGTCAGGTTTAGCATAGTTTATCAGTTCCAGAAATATTGTTCGGGCATGTCAAAGACACAGAAACTGTTTCAACCATTGTGCTCAAATTCTACCATTGCGGATTTGGTCAATTCTATGAAATCAGAGCACGAATGGGGTTGCTTGAGGCTTGGCACCTTCCTTTCATTCTGCCCGATTTCCTGTGGGGCCCTGCATGGAACGTAGGTGAGGCAGTTGTTTACCTTCATTCATGTTTCATTAACTTCCCTGAGCCATTCCAGCATCTTTTACTATATTTTGTGTCTTTTGTTACTATCGCCTGAGGTATAAACTTGATGCAGACTTTGATTATGTTTATGATCCTGAGCCACTCAGGACTATAGTATTCAAAACCGCCTGGCCTTCTTCCAGAAGTTTGCTTTATAACCTTCATAAAGATGCAAAATAAGCTCTCAGAAAACCAAATTCTTCATATCAAACAACTGTGTGTCACGTCTTTTGTTAGTACTTGCTTTTCTATTATCACAGATACCAGAGGATGGTGGATCTCCTCAGTTCTGCAGGGGTGGAGGGGTCCAAGTAAAACCCCATGTGATTGACAGAGGCCCACGTAGGGTTACTCAGGTCAAACGACATACGATCAGGTGAAAATTCAGCTCCAGAAACTTGGAGAAGACCTCAGCTCCGGAAACCATTTTTAAAGAAAATTAAACTTTCTAAATGGTTTAAACACATGTTTTTAATACTTGTTAAATGTCTTTTCTTTCTGGAAAAGACATGTTTCAAGAAAATGAAGAAAAGGATAAATATTTGGCAAAACAATCTTTTCTACAAATACCCCTGGGTAAAAGCAAATGAAAATTGTACTTACTACCAGGCTGTTCTACACCTGCATTTTGTTTTTCTTTCTTTCCTCTTTATTGTGTATATAACAGTTTGCTTCATATGATTTCTTAATTAAATATTTAACAGCATATAATGGTGGAGGTTGGGCAATGTTAGACCGTGTTTTATTGCAGTAGTTTAGTGTGCTTATTTATACTTTGTGGAGGTATTTTAAACCACACAGAGGGCTCTCTTCCACACAGAGACCTGAAGTACATGTTACAGAGAGGCCTTTGAGCTGCAGAGAATTCACCTCTGGCAGTGCTAACATGGCCGTCCCTAATGTATCCCAATTCAACTGCTTCCCTCAGGGCAGGGCTCCCTTCGGCTTAGAGGGGAAATGATGCTTTGCTGCCTTATCATTCCTCTTAAAAAGCCTAATTTGTCTGTATGTAGAGTGGAAAGATGACAGAGATGAAAGATCAATCTAGTAGCAGGCAGGGCAAAAAGACTTATGATAGTGGCAACAGGGAAATAGTCATTGGTCAAGCACAAAATGCAGAGTAGCCAGCGGGGCTTGAAAAGGACTTTGCAGAATGGCATGTGTGTGACAAAATAGGCTGAGGTCGAGAGTGTGTCAAAGGGTGGAATGCCAAGGGCCTTTAACCAGCCCAGGGCACGAAAAAGCAGGTCGTTAGAGAGTCGGTTTGTTCAAAGATGAGTTGGCACTTGATAGAGACTCTCCTTTCTGCAAGAGGAGTGCCTGCAGTGGTAGAGCTAGAGCCATGTGAGGAGAAAATGTTGAGGAGTTTGCCCGGGGTGCAGGTAGAAGAGTCAGGCATGAAGTGAGGGGTTCAAGCAGAGCCCTCTGTGGCCTTTTATCAAAGTCTGGAACTGGGGTTCCTAAAACTCTTTAGGCCATGGGCTCTTTGAGAATGAGATAAATGCTGGTTGTGAACCTTCACTCTAGAATATGGTTTCTCAACCTCAAACTATTGACATTTTGGACTAGATAATTCTTTGTTACAAGGGTTGTCCTGTGCATTTTAGGATGTTTAACAGCATTGCTGGCTTCTACCTGATAGATGTCAGTGGCAAACCCCCTCCCCAGTGGTGAGAACCACAAATATCTTCAGATACTGCCAAATGTCCCTAGGGGGCAAAACAGACCCTAGTTTGAGAACTACCGCTCTGAAATTATGCAAAGATATCACAGGTTTCCAAGGGGTGGTAGTATGCTGAAACCTATTCTATGTCTAGCACCTACTGTTCTGACTTCTCAGACTGGGACCTGCTTACTTACTTGCCAACTTTCTAAAAAGTATGACATATTTTTCTCCATTAAAAAAAAAGGGCAACAGAAGTGCATAACATTTAAATTACTTATCTCTGGCCATGCTTAAGCTACTTAATTATAATGTCATATATGAACCCAGATTCCCTGTCTCCTGGGTCAGTTACCTCTCTTTCCAGTGGTTCTAGGCTACTTGACTATGAAACTTAGATGAAGACATTATGGCTGATAAATACATCATTACATGGCACTGCTTCTTTTTTCCACCTTTCTCTTCCCTCATATAAACCTGAGATGCATTTGTCTTGTCACTATTTAGAAAGTGCCCTTCGTTTTCTGGATAGCTGGTATATCAGACATTTTAGGGTGCCTTCCCACCATTCTACTTTTGCAGAGAATCTACTCCTGCCCATGCCTCCACTGAGTGGGCAGTGGGCCAGCTGTCCCTGCTCTTTACTCTATCCACAATGGTAAACTCTAACCTCAGGGAAAGGGCCTGTTCCCAAGTTAATTGATAACCTATAACTTACAATCAAGAGGATAATCAAGAGGATAAGATAGGCCAATAACATTTCTCTCTTGGAATTTGAATTTAGGTCACAGAGAACAGTGGCCTGTTGGTAACAGGGTGGAGTTGCAGGGGACTAACAATGACAAGCTTTTTCTACCGAGGCCTCCAGCACTTCCTTTAAGTCACCAGTCTTAGCCTTAGGGAGGATCAGTATCATTAGAATTCCTGTATTTAAACCAGGCTCGGTGGCTCAGCCTGTAATCCCATGCCTTTGGGAGGCTGAGGTGAGTGGATTGCCTGAGCCCGCGGGTTCGAGACCCGCCTGGGCAGCAAGACCTCATCTCTACAATAAATCAAAAAAATCAGCCGGGCGTGGTAGCGCACGCCTGTAATTCCGGCTACTTGGAAGGCTGAGGTGGAAGGATCGCTGAAGCCCAGCAGGTCGAGGCTGTGGTGGCCGGGAGCAGCCACTGCACTCCAGTCTGGGCGACAGAGTGAGACTCCAACTCGAAAAGAAAAAAAAAGAATTCCTGTATTTGGTGTAACTAGAAATTCCCCCCATCACTCCCTTTAATAAACATCCAGTACACTCAACCTAACTTGAGCAGAGCCCAGTACACTCAACCTAACTTGAGCAGAGCCCAGAAAGGAAAAAATTGTATTAAAATTGTCATACTCAATATATACGAAAAACAAAAGATTAATTCAAGTCACATTTGACTTCTGCAATTACAAGAGGTGCTCAGAGTGGTTACCATCAGTGTCCAGACACTACTGATTACAACGAACTAAAAGTAATACATAGATAACATCTCTTAAAATGTGCATGTATTTTTTGGTACCCCTGGTGTATATATACGTATAAGTGTAGATATGAGTTGATATACACACATATGTATAGACAAAAATATATATGTATAAAGTTTGTAGGTATAGTAGAAAGATCACAATTTCACTAACTCACAACTAACTTAAGTCATAAGGATGCACTAAGGCTCTCATCACAGAGTATTATTTTGCGGTGAGGTATTATCACCTTTAGCTATGTGTTCCCACTGTGAATTTACATTTCTGTCTAGGGAATGTGAACATTTGCATAGTTCTTTGCATGAAACCAGACCTTCAGTTTCAACTACATTGGATGGCACAGCAGGACATTCTGATACTGAAGTAGGAGAATAAAGGTTTCTCAGGCTAGAGGAGAAAGCTTCCCTCTACCTTTCCTAATAACCAGTTCTCTATGTCTTTCTCTCTCTGTCTCTCTCTTTCCCTTAATCCATGCTGATTGTGTTCATGTCGCCCTTCCCAATGTCTTTCTCATTTTTCATCTCCAATTTAAAGCAGGTGACCTGTCCATGTGAAATATCAAGATTGTCAGAGCCAGGTTCCCACAATTCTAGTTTTACTCAGAACAATCCTCTCATTAAATGTTCCTTGGGTTATCTTTTCCCATTTGTTACTTAAATTCACAATTATCCTCTCTGTTGGTCTCAGAGGAGCAGAAATTTTTGACTCTGGAGTATGAAGACATCTATATTTGCCTTTCCCCTCTCTGTATGTTAGATTTTCTTCCTGCTTTTCGTGACTTTTACTGACATCATTAACTTCTCCTGGATCAAGTATTTTCTATGATTTATAAGAAAAAATGTTCAAGTAAGATTACTTTTAGCTGACAATTAAAATGACCTTTTATTTCTTAGCTATTTATCTAGCAAGAATAAGAACAGCTCACTTTGGTGCATACTTACTATATGCCAGCACTCTTCCAAATTCTTTATGTGCATTGTTTCATTTAATCCTCATGAATAACGCTGTGAGGTAGATACTATTATTATCCCCATTTCATAGATGAGGAAGCTTGGAAAGATGAAATAACTTGCCCAAGATTTCACAATTAATAAGTGCCCTTCTCTGTCCATCAAATGTAAGTCATTTAATACCCTAAATAGAAAAGCATCCTAGAGAAAAATAAATTGAGAAAGTGTAAGACTAAATCCATCACCAAGACATTCCATCAGAGTAGCGGTCGTGATGAGCCTAGCTTTTTCCTAAATATTGGCTTGCAATCACATTCTCATTACTCATATCTAAACTATATATAGCAACAATATGTCATCTAAAGAAGAATAGCTGTAACCGTTGATGCTAACAGATTTCAGTGTATGCCTCTGTTTCTACTTTGACTGTTTTCCGATTTAATTAGTAAATTATTCCTAATCAGAAAACTGAAGAGTAATTTAAAAACAAATTGCTCAGCTTCTCTGAACTTAGTTATTTGTTCACAAACATGTGACCCTTGCTTTCTTTACTTTTATTTAGGACTAGAGGATGGAGAATAAGAGAGGATGCCTATAGTTTGACATGAACACAGCCAATGCCATTGTTTTAAATTTGTTCATGCAAATTGTCTTTTCTTTGTGTGTTTACCACAGATTATGCCCTTAATCTTGGTCCTAAACCATTGATCTTGAGAGGAACCAGGCAAGACTACTGATTCTACTAGACAACATTTATAAATATTGGACTCTGAGTGGGTAAGCTGCATATTGCTGCCTGTTACTCAGCACCTCACTGCTTTTCTATTCTCTCCTATGTGGGGGTCTACGACATGATTCAGACCACATTGCCTGGTGGGTTCTGTGGGTTTTTACCAATGAGAGGCACTCAGTTGAGATTAGAAGATGAGAAGAAAGCAGATGTGGTTCTTCTCTAGGTAGCAATGTCAGTGGGTTTGTGGTTTTTTGCTCAGTAGTAGCAGCAGCTGCATTCAGTGGCATGGAGTTCATGGGCTCTGTGTGACATGGCTTTATCCTTTCACTTCCCCAGTCCAAGCATTTTCTTGCAATTGTAAGTCTTTGGGTAACCCTTTACTTTTTCTTATTTGCACTTCCAGCCCCTCTGATATTTTTGCAATCATTTCTCTATATTAAATCCCTACCTTTCATCCCATTTGAAATGGAGTGGCTTCTATTTCCTGGCATAGACACCAACTTATAGGTAGGGTGAAATTTATAAGAGCCAATCACATCATCTTCACAGATAAAAGACAAATTTGATCTATTGAATACTTGTATTTGTTGTAAAATGAAAATAAAGTAGAGCTTAAAGTTTGTTTACATAAGGTAGAGTAAATGGCAAGTAGACGTGCATAAAGAATCTATTTAGCCCTGGTGGGTTGTGCCCTCAGAACCAAAAGGACTGCACTAAAACAAAATGAAATGAAAACAAGAAAAAAAAAAAAAAACCCACATTAAACTGTTCTCAGTAATAATATTGTAGGCAGAAATGTCAATATTGTTTTCTGAGACTTTATTCTAGAGTATTATGTGATAAAGCAATTGAATAATTGTGTCACTGTGTGTCAAGTTTGTCAGAATGAGGGAAAAATACGGTTGTAAGATTCATGGGATTAAGTTTTAAACTCTCGTACTCAGCTATAATTGAAATGAACATATTTTTATCTTTAAAAATTATTTCCTAGCTCTATTTACCAGAAAGGACTAGGAACAATGGCACATTTATTATCAATGAGCGTCTTTAGTACAACAGATTTTCATCTCTAACTATAATTTCTCATTTTAAAGCACCAGGGATTCTTGGAGAAATGACTGACTCTAGACTGGGAAAGGAAACATACAAGATAATACTGGATAATTTTGTTATAATGTAAGGCAAGAAAGCTGTCAAAGACCAGTCATGTTGCTTTCAAAAAATCTCAGAATCTGATTAAAGAAGTTTCCACTGGCTAAATAGAGATCAATTTGAATATTGGTTAGAATAATAACTATATTGGATTAAAGCACACAAAATATGCTTAAATACTTGAAATAATAATAATTAAAATGCAGAAAAATGTCATCAGCCACCTTTGGAGGATACCAAGAAGCCAATTCATTATTATTATCATTATTATTTTTTTTTTTTAGAGGTGGAGTCTCACTCTGCTATTCAGGCTGAAATGCTGTGGTACCATCATATCTCACAGCAGCCTTGAACTCCTGAGCTCAAGTGATCCTTCTGCCTCAGCCTCTTGAGTAGCTGAGATTTCAGATGTGAGCCACTGCACCTACCCCAAATCATTATTTTGAGAACTGTTAAATACATTGTATATGTTAGAAATTTTCTAAAGTGAAAGGAGAGAAAAAGCGGAGAGGGCTAAGTAGAAGATCTTGGCATCCAGGTTTCTGGAAACTACCTTTAGTCCTCAGTGATTGCTGCCTTCTGAGTTTCTTGGATATTTCCAGGTTTGCAGACTTTACACTGGAACTTAAACAAGTTTTGGAGCTAGCTTTATGCCATTTAGCTTAAAAGATATAAAGAGCTAGAAGCCTCAAAATGAGTGTGTTTCTGATTACTGCTATAACAAATTACCACAGCCTATGTGACCTAAAACACCATAAATGTATTGTCTTATCATTGCAAACGCCAGAAGTTCAAAATCAGTTTCACTGAGCTAAGATCATGCTGTCAGGAGGTCTCCTTACTACTGAAGGCTCTAGGGGAGAATCTGTTCATTGCCTTTCCCATTTCCTAGAGGCCGCCTACATTTCTTGGGCCCTTGTCCTGTCTGCATCTATCCTCACATCTCCTTCTCTGGCTCTATTGCATCTCTCTTTCACATCTAAGGACCCCTGTGATAACTGTGGTTCTACCTGAATGATTCAAGACAGACTTCCTACCTTAAGATCTTTAGTTTAATCACATCTGCAAAGTCCCTTTTGCCATGTAAGGCAACATACTCAAAATTTCTGAGGATTAGGACATAGCCATCTTTGGGGGGAGACATTATTCTGCCTACCACAAAGACAAATGAAGAACCTGCTCGGATTCTCCATGGCTAAGTCAGTTGTAAGGGAGTCTGGGAAACAGGATTGGAAGGAAAAGGATGGGAGACTATCTGGTTACAAAGAGATAATGCACAACACAAAAGGGTTAAACGTCTAAGATTTGGTGGTGAAAGAGCTAATGAGAAAGCATATGAGCGACTTAGTGGTTGTCTTTGGATTTGTAGGCATTATTATAGAGAAGATGATGACAGGCTGGTTTTAATTTCCACAGAACTCTATCAATTGATTTAAATGAAATAGAAGCTATGGATGGAAGATTTGGGGAAACTCTTCTATCAGTAAGGACTGAGAGATCTGAAAATACTTTTGAAAGATCAAATGAGGAATTCCTTTCCTTAGACATTTTAGAGGACCGGGCACCTATTTATCTTCAGCTGTTGGTGGCTGTCTTGTTTGGAGATAGGTGTGGTCTGAGCTGGGCCTACCTGTCATTCTGTTTGTGGTTAATATCACCTTGAACTCTGGAGAGTAGCAAGTGCCACTGCCACTGCCTGACTGTCTTTGAGCTCAGAAAGAAAAAAAGAAAGAAAGAAAGGAAAAAAAAAGCTGTTGTGACAGAATGGTACTGAATAGAAAGCAAATTAACCAAAAGATCATTTTAGCGCAGGGGTTGGTGGCTTACTTCAGTAAGTGATTTATGACACAATGTTTTTATTTGATCTGGCATTACAGGGATAAATTATTGAGTGCTAATTGTATGTTGATAAGCTGTTCCTGCTTAAATTTATTCCTTCCTCAGTTTGTGTTAATTGGGGCGTACTGGAACAGAAGGGAATTGCCCGCTTACTGCCTGGTTTGGTTTACGCTGTTGCTAAAATGCAGAGTTGTAATTGTGTCTTCACTGTTGTTCATGCTGCGTGAATCAGGGAGCTCCTACTGGTGGACTCCCTCCCTGTTATGCATATTTCTTTTTTTCATAAATGGATTGTTAAAAAATAAGATTACTCCAGTTTACTAGTTCAAGTTTACTCAAGTTGCAGCAGAAGGTAGGGTCAGATGTGAACTGGTGGAAGGTTGGGGAAATTTAAATACACACTTTACCATTTGAAATTTAAATCCTCTTTTGATAAAGCCATCATGGGGTGGGGGCTACTGAATATTTCCTGTATAAGTGGCTTTGTCTTTGGCTAATATTTCTTTCTCTCTGTCTCTCTCTCTCTTGCATGAAGGGACTTGAGTGACTATGACTAAGGACTTTGGGAGACCAGCAATAAATGTGTGTGTGTAGAGATGTGGGTGTGGATGCAACGGGTGGGTGTAGGGAGGGCAGTAACTGCCAGATAGTGAGGATCTTGTCTCTCAAGGGTCTCTATAATAAGTACCCTAACTCCAGGGACGTCTGATGAGTCCAGATTTTAAGAATTCAATACAGACACAAACCAGCAAATGACCAGCAGGATTACAAGTGGAAAAGCCGGGCTGAGATTAAACGAGATCCGCAAGGGCAGAGGAAATAGTAACATTCCAAATAGGCACACCAGACTCAGGGCACCTGAGGGCAGTCCACAGGATTTACTGCACGTGGCCCGAGGGGAGGCTTGTAAACACTAAGCCCAGACACAGACGCGAGCTCTCTGCCTTGGTTTTATGAATTCCGCTGGATGTAGGCAGGTGTGTACCTGGCTGTAAAGCAGAGAGGGTGGACCCTGCAGGTGCTGGGAGTTCCCGGGTATGGCAGAGCAGTGGGTGCCACTCCCTAGGCCTCTTCCTGAGACTTGGAGTCCCCTTCTCTCTGCTCCCTCGGAGCTCTTCTCCCTCCCTGTTTTGTTTTTAGATGTCACATATAATCTCTCTGTTTTCTCTCCCTCAAATAAAAATAGAAAAGAAGTTCTGTTTAAGCTATTGTTCATGCAACTTTCCTAGTCAAAGAAGAAATAACCTCCCCGGCCTCTGTAGAAAGCAGAGTTAAGGTTAGATAAGTGTAGTTTTGAGCCCATACCAAAGACACCTTGCTCTGTAAGTGCTGAAGGAACCTCACAATTGGGTACTTTTACCCACAAATTGCCCTAGAGGCATGGACCATGAGGGCAGGAAAATAATATAATATGGAATTGTATAAATTCCATATTATTTTAAATTTCAGGCACTCGCTCTAGTTCATGGATGAAGCCATTCTGGCTGGTGGCTAGTTTGTTAAGACCGAGGCCATAGTTACAGGAAGATGAACCAAATGTCACTGTTACTATGATATACTTCCTCTAGGATGGAAAACCAGCTAGGCGCTGGTAGTCCTGCTCTTGCTGCTGCAGCCTGGCATGTCGCACTAATGCATGCCAAGGCCCTAGCACCCCTTGTTAGAGATAATGGGGAGTACTGGAAAAAGGGCAGGAGAGGAGATAAAGCCCTAGTTCTAGATCTGACAAGCTGCTGACAAAACTTCTTCTCCCCTTTTCTCTGGGAATCTGGGAGTATCTCAGGGAAGATTCTGGCAACCAGAGAGCCTCTCAGCAGCAGGACCACATAGAGTGCTGAGAGCTAGAGAAGAAACCAAGTCAGTATTCAGTGGAAAAGCAGGGGTTCTAACCCTAGAGTCAGGAAGCCAGAGTCAGGAGTGCCAGGAGTTCAGAGCTGATGGGAGACACTGCAGTCAGCTCATTGTGCACATTGCCAGTCTTTGTGTCCCAGCCACTGAGATTAACCAGTGGTCACCGATAGCTTTAGGTAGAAAGTAGGAAGCTAGAGTTAGAAGGAAACTTAGAGCCCATCCAGTGCAACTCAGGGAGGTGAAGCGACTTGCCCAAGGTAACACAGTTGCAGGTGGCAGACCTAGGACTAGATTAAGCTCTGTAAGCTCCAAGGAATGTTTTTTCTGTTCTAACCTCTGGCCTATCTATGACATCCAGGTGCATTCTGATATTGGGTGAAAGGGATGCTGAAAATCATTCCTGACCAATCACACAGGGAGATAGGAAACTAAAAAGGGGTTCCAGTGTTATTTAAATTCCACATTATATTATTTTTCTATTTTTTTTTTCTTGGTCAGGTAAGAATTATAGGTGATACGGATAAATTCCTCAAGAAAAAAAATGGATAATGGTTACTCTAGTAGATCCAGAGAGGCTATAGCTATTTCCTGCTCCAGAGAGCTTAAGGTTGACATCAAGCCAGGCATGGTGGCTCATGCCTGTAATCCCAGCACTTTGGAAGGCAGAGGCGAGAGGATTGCCTGAGCTCAGAGGTTCAAGACTAGCCTGGGCAGCATGGCAAGTCCTCATCTCTACAATAAATCAATAATTATTTGGGTGTGGTGCCACGTGCCTGTGGTTCCAGCCACTTGGAAGGCTGAGGTGGAAGGATTGCCTGAGCCCAGCAGACTGATCTTCTTGAGAATTCTTAGCCTTCTTGATCTGATTTCTACCTCCTGATCTGTTAGGATTAAGATCTAGCAGGTGTAAGTTTGCCCCAGACCTTGATTTTCAGAAAGTGGTCCCCAGATCAGCAGTGGCAGCTTCACTGGGGAACTGGAAAGAAACACAGATTGATAGGCCTCACTCAAATCCTCTGGAAACAGAAATCTTTGGGGATGAGCCCAGGAATCTGTGTCTCAACAAGGTTTCCAGGTGATTCTGGTGCACATTAAAATTTGAACAGCCTTCAACTGCAATAAGAAGTCAGTATAGAGTAAAACAGTTCAAAAGGCAGTACAGAATAAAGACTCAAACTCTGACAGCTACTAGTTATGAGGCCTTGGACAAGTGACTGGGCCGCAAATGACTGGGTCTGCCTCAAGAAACTGTAGGTGAAATCAACTGAGATAAGTAGGCAGAACCTGTATGCATCACCTTGCCTGGTATCTATGATGGGGGGAGGGGAGGAGGGCTCGGTACATTTTACCCATTATTCTATGATTATTCTAACCTCAGATGTCTTAACCCTGGCAGCCCACAGTGGGAATCCCATGCTCTCTCTCTGTCTCTCTAAACCTCCACAGCTCCATTCAAACCTTGCAGCTACTCAGCTGTGAGCACTGTGGGACTGGGAGGGGGTAACCTGAGCACCTTTGAGAATGGATCTCCTGCTCCTCACAGTTTCCCAAGCCTCATCATAATGCTATCAAGATAGGATGAAACTGTACTTGGTCCTACTTCATGCTATGGGAAACAGGTCAGGGGAAGTTCATATTCAGAGTCAAAAGTCTAGTCACAGTCAGAGCAAGCACAAGCTGTCTTAGCCAGGAGGCCCAAATTTCGGCAACTGGGACTGTCCTCGGAAACTCAAAGTGTCAGACAATCTTGCCCTGGTGATTCCTTTTGGCTACTGCCAGCAGCCTCCACACAGCTACTTCAAGAGCAAGAGGCTAGCCACCACTCCCAAGCAGCTTGTGGGGCCCCATCGTGGCCTCTGTCTCCACAGAATGCAGAGCTGAGTGGCAGGCTGGAGCAGCAGCTGCCGCCGCCTCCCTCAGGGCCACCATAATGTCTCCCAGGGGGCCAGCCCAAGCTTGGATGAGCCTTGGAAAATTAGTGAGCAATTCTGACTTGTTTAATTTTTCTCTCCTAAGAACTTGAGAGATCATGTCCTCTTAATCATCTTTTCAGAGGAAAGACAAGAGAAAAGAAAGACATTCAAGAAAACACAGAGCAATTAATCTGTTCATTCATATTCAGTAAATGACTCTGTGTTCTGAGTACATTAATTCCTTTATTCCGAAAATGTTTGTTGGGTACCCCGTGGAGTCACAGGGCCAATTAGGAACATATCTGCTCTCTAGAACTCTGCAAGTGTATAAGGAGGAGTCAAAGGGACCACCATTTGGTTAACATTTACTATGTGCCTGACACTGGGCTAAGTGCCTAATCCTCACAAGAACCCCATGAGGTTCATATTCTTACTCCCACTCTACAGATGAGGACATTGAAGCTTAGAAAAATGAAGTGACTGACTTGGTGTCTCCCATTTGGAAAATGACACAAAAGCCCCTTTCTTTACCACGCCGACTCTGGGAGAGCATGCTCATTCATCTCTAGTGCAATGAGCATAGGAAGGTTTGCGTTCAGAGGAGCCTGGCAGCACAGAAAGCAAAAAGATGGCACCTGGCTCTTAAGCGGGTTTTGAAGGATAGTCTAGGGGTAGCCATAGGCCTCTAAAGATGTGTGGAAGAAAGTCTTTTAGCAACACTGTAGGGAGAGATGGGTGATGGGGTGGGATGGAACAGGTGGCCCTGAGTGACTCTATTAGCCTAATGTGGACCTACAGGGGTCCACTGTGGGGAAACAGAAAGACCAGGCAGTCATCACCTTGGGTTAGGCCTTGCTCTCAGTATGATCCTTGCTAGTACTGGTTTAAAGCAGGACTGGATGGTCCAGAACAAAATTTGGAATATGTTTTGCACTCCCAGATAAGGGTGTAAAAAAACCTTGTCCATATGTTACATTTGGTTTCGTTTAACTCGCTGTCACCTCCCCACCCATATGCATTCACTAGGTGCCCGCGTGCACATGAAATACATGGCATTAGGCTCAGAACAAAATTGAGGGTACTCCACTTTGCCTCTCGCATCCAGCCCCTCTCTCTTGTCCATGTTACTTCATAGCAGCCAGCACCGCCTGCTATGGGAATGTCAGGAAGGGACTGGCTTTTGTTAAGAAGTTAGAAGGTACCAGGTGCTCAGTTGATTTAAGTATATCAATTTAAAGGTAAACAATTTGTATTACCAAAGTTGAGATCATATGGTAAAGAGGCAAAATGGACTGGACATTGCAGTAGGACTATCTTGGTTGAAATCCCAACTCCACTTAGTCTTTCTGGGTCAACTCACTCACCTTCTCTAAGCTTTTCTTTCTTTATTTGTAAAATCAGAATAAAAGAAGTGCATGTTCTGTAGGGTCATCAAAGTTAAGTGATATAATCTATGTATAATAGGTAACTCTGTTCTTGGAAGGTAGTATCTCCTCCTCAGGCCTGTCTCATTCTCCAGCAGGTGCTTTTTCCAGATGAACTAGTTTGGGCACATGATTATTGATCATTTTGATCTGCTTTACCCAAGATGGTTATCTTATTTAGCTGATGTTTCACGAATACTGAAATATCTTGTTTCTAGGCTAGGCACAATGAAGGACAATTAGCATGGTGGCACGGTTCTCCTCCAAGAATGCCAAATGACCTAAGTCTGCATGGTTAGCCCTTTGAAATTAACTTGGCTTCATGATTTCAGGGTCGATGGAAGGCCCATGTGGCCGAGATTGGCTTGTTGTTTACATTTTATCCCTTTTCCTCTCAGCTAGATTATATTCCCCAGTCTCATTCATAGTAAGATGATTATGTGACTGAATTTTGACTGATGGAATGTTAGTGAAAAGTCTGGTTTGTAAGAAGTTCCCACAGATTCTTCTCTCTTCCTCATCTACTTGTCAGATAGAGAATCCAGTAAAGGACTTCAAGGCTACAGAAGATGGGGAGCCATCGAATGGAAGAAACTTGGGTCCCTGAATGACTGCATAGAACAGAGAAACCATCCAACCCCACAACCTGCATTGGACTGTAAGTGAGACGTAAACTCTTACTGTGTTAAGCCATTGAGGGTAGGGGCTATTTTAAGTAGCAATTAGCCTGCCCTCAAGAATACAGTTTACTTATGACATAGCTAGATATTTCTAGCCATCATTAATACTAGCTCTAAAGACCCTATAAAACAAATATACTGAGAGGGTTAATACATTTTCTTTACATTGGCATAAATTAATTTATAGACTCTGCCTGCCAGATCCAAGCAGGGCCCTGAAGCTATATGGCATTTTTTTGTTTGTTTGTTTGGTTGGTTTTTTTTGTTTTTTGTTTTTGAGTTGGAGTCTTATTCTGTCGCCCAGACTGGAGTGCAGTGGCCGCTCCCAGCCACCGCAACCTCGATCTGATGGGCTCCGGCGATCCTTCCGCCTCAGCCTTCCAAGTAGCCAGAATTACAGGCATGCGCTACCACACCGGGCTGATTTTTTGATTTATTGTAGAGATGAGGTCTCGCTTCCCAGGCGGGTCTCGAACCCGCGGGCTCAGGAAATCCACTCACCTCAGCCTCCCAAAGGCGTAGGATTACAGGCTGAGCCACCAAGCCCGGCTGGCATTGTTTTTTTATCATGGGTGTGGCTGAGGGTAGGGATTGCTGGTAACTCGAAACTTGGCACAGTGGCTCTCAAAGCATCAGTATCATTTGCAACTTGTTAGAAATGGATCAGAAACTCTGGAAGTGGAGCCTAATAATCTGTCTTCCTAAACCCTCCAGTGATTCTGACATACCATATGAGAAGGATTGAGGGAAGAGGATTGCTGGACCCTGGAGCTCACATCTGAGAAGAGCAGAACAGGTTGAGATTCACAGCGACTGCTTCATGCAGTCTAAAAGTACTGGTAGAGAGGGAGTGGGAGGAGAACCAAAGATGAATACTTCACAGTTTTCCTTATTCTGATCTCATTGAATATGACACAAAGTTTAAGATTTGGTTTTCTACTCCATAGAGTATTGATTGCTACACCCGAATTCTTAGCCTATTGTATTAATTTGCTAGGGCTGTCATAACAACATGTCACAGACTGAGTGGCTTAAGCAATGGAAATCTATCCTCTCACAGTTCTAGAGGCTGGAAGTCCAAGAGCAAGATGCCACCAGTGTAGGTATCCCCAGAGGCCTCTCTCTTTGGCTTGCAGACAGCCGCCATGTGGTCTCTTCATGTGGTCACTTCTCTGTGCATGCACACCCCTGGTGTCTCTTTTTATATCCTAATTTTGTTTTCTTATAAGAACACTAGTCAGATTCGATTAGGATCCACCCTAACGGCATCATTTTAACTTAATTACCTCTTTTAAAGGCCGTATCTCCAAAGACAGTCACATTCTGAGTTGCTGGGGGTTAGAATTTCAGCGTATGAATTTGGGTAGGATACAATTCAGTCCCAAAGCACTATGAAATCTCAGTCCCAATGCACTTTTACAACCTTATTATATTCTTGTTCTTGTTGGAAATCTCTTGAATAATTCTGGAAGCTAAAGATGTTTATCTTACATTTTGGGGTAGAAAGCTTGCTCTGTTTGATTTAACAGTGAAGTTAGAGTGTAGTTAATACTTTTAGCAATAGACTGATTAAAAGTAGAATCAAATCAAATAAAAGATGCCTGCTTTAAATAAAATTTCTTATGCATTGTGGGCAGATGGGAGTTAATTTGTGAATAAATGAAGAGTGTTTGGCAAACGGGGACTGTAAAATAACCTCAAAATCTGGTGGAAATTTGCATTTTGTCCTGACCAGTGACCAGTTAATGGCATGGAATATGGGAAAATACTTTTCTTGATATGTTGGTTTTGGTGTAAACTGGAAGATACTTTTGTTAGGACAGGAAAATGAGTTCCTCTTCTGAGACGCTTTTGAGTTGGTTTGACTTGTTAGCAAGCTGTGGTAATAACTTTAAATAATGACTGAACAATGCAGCAGAAATTTTATATATATGGAAAAAAGTGAACGAGGAAGAATAGGTGGACTACTCTTCTTAAAACTCAAGTTTCACAAGTGGGTATGTTTTTCCCAAGAGAATCCTCAGTGAGTCAGAGGACCACTTGCTATTTCAACTCACATTCACTATTCCTGTGAGTCTCTTCTTCCCTCTGCCCCCTCCCCACTTCATATTAACTAGCAGGGGTCACAGATTTGGTGCCCCAGCTGCCAGGGTGAGCTTTGCTATAACAGCTTCAGGTAGTCTAAACTTGGGGCAATTTAGCTGCCTGTAAAATCCCGCTGAATGAACTTTCTTATCATTTGTTAACTGCCAGGGCAAGGTTCATGGAAGAACATTCTTACTGCTAGTCTGTGAAACAGGAGCTGTTGAAGTCCTATGCATACAAACACGTTAGCCTGTGCTCAAAATATGCTTATGGAGCAAATTTTGATATGATTAATGTTGGCATCAGTGAGCATACATTAGTGGGATTTGCATATATATAAATTTGAATAATGTTCAAGGACATCAAATGAGCTCAGAGTTAATAATTATAATAATAGCTAACATTTCTTGAAGTATTATTTGCCCAACACTGCTCCAAACATTTTTATAATAATTTAATTAATCCCCACAAAAGTTCTAAGATGTAAATCCTATTGTCATACCCATTTTACAGATGAGGAAACTGAGGCACAGAAAGGTATATAGTAAGTTGTCCAAAATCACATGGTGCGCTCATAAGCAGCAGCCCTGGGGTGTAAGCCCAGAGGGTCTGACTCCAAAGCCTGTGCTCATATCCCTCGTGTTAACACAATTACGGTTGTTAAGCCTACTGCGGCAGGAAAGTGACTTTGCCTTTTCTGGGTGGGTTAGGGTTGTACAGGAAACTGAAAACCAAATAAAGCCTTCTTTCAAAGATGGGGCTTCAAGAGACTGACGCTCATTCACAAGTGTTATACTGGGGAGTTTGAGAACAAAGTGTGAGTCTGTAAGACTGGGATCCTGGTCCTCTCCTTGGATACCTTCAAGAGACTGTGCTGCATGTTCAATTGACTATTGAGGGCTACTTGCTGGGTCCTTGAGAGCTACAATCATAATGAGATGTAGTCTCTGTCCTCCGTACAGCAGTGGTGAGAGAGCCCAGACTGAAAGATATCATGACAACACAAGCTGGCAGCACTGAGAAGAGAGATCAGAGTCGGGGAGCTTTGGCAGGAGACTAAGGAAGAACTGACAAAGGAGGTGCTGACTAAGCTGAGTATAAAGGATGAGAAGAGTTTCACCACTGAGTCAGGTTGGGAAATGTGTGTTAGGCCACAGGAAGGGGGTGAACCAAGCTACAGAGAAAAGGACACTGGATGTGCCTCACTAAGAGCACAAGTCAGCGCCATAGTGAAGGAACTTAGGACTTGAATTGGTCCTAAGTTAGGACTTGTCTTGGTGAGATGCAGAGTCAACCGAAGACAAGTGCCACAGTAACATATTTGCTCTTTTAGCAAGATAAGGATGGTTTTGTCCAAATGGAATGTGGTGATTTGTGAAAGACTGTTTATCATTCTAGGAATGACTGTCTTGGTGTCCCCCACCACTCATGCTTCTCCTATTTGTAGATGCTATCATTTCACAATTAGGGACTTATTCCTTTGTTTAAATGTTCTCTGCTACCACTTATAGAATATTAAGTCTCATAGGTCACTTAAACTTAGCCATATTAGATACAGTACACGAATAGTTTACCTGAGAGTAGATTTTGGTTAGATATGAGGGAGGTGGGAAGAGAGGAGAACATTGAGGGAGGGGGAGACTTGGGAGTCTGAGTACAGGGAGGTAATCTAGCAGCAATCTAGAACTGACTCAAGAGTCAGTTGCACTGAAAAGTAATGTAGTATCAGGCTCAAACTGCAAAGGATGCCGAAATGTGGACTAAAGCCTGCTAAGAAAGAATAGGTTTAGTACAAGCTTCTGATGTTGCCCTGCTAATAGCCATCTATGAACTATCTGAAAAGTCAGTTCTTTAAGTTATTCCTAACCTGGTAGTCAAAAACCAGTTCAGTTACTTAAAATAAGAAAAACAAATTGCTCAATGTTAAAACAAGGCTTTTGCTTTAGCTTTGGACTTAAGAATGTTTCCCTGTTGTCTTTGTTTCTATAAAAATGCCATTTCTGCCATATTCTCCAAGCCTAGTTAGAAATAATACAAACAAGTCTTTCAAAAATATATTATGTAGCAAATAGTTCTAAGGATATGTCTGCTTGTATGTCAAAAAATGAAGCCGTAGTCATGGCGATACATTTTGAGTCGGTAGCAGCCCGACTCAGTCAGAAGGGACACGTGACCATCATGACAGCCATTCATTCATAATTTGATGACTTCTCCACCTAGAATCTGGCAGCCTGACAGCCCTGCATCTGCTCAACCCAAGCAGTGAGCAAGGAGTCCCTCAGCAGTAGACGAAGGCTTGTGCGTGTAAAGAGATGCTTTATCCTTTAATATTACTTTTGTCTCATTGTCCGGATATGTAAAATTCAGGCTAAAGTCTTCAGGTTGACCATAAAAAAGACCTGAGGACCTCATCATTCTGCACAAAGCTCAAAGGGTTGCCTGAAAAAACAGTTTATTTTCTGCAACTTTGTAAAAGAATCTAAATGAATAGCTTGCAAATAACATTAACAACTTAGTGTTATAGCATCTAAAATTTTCAATGTGCATAGCCACGTTGAGGGAAGCTACCCTATTAAAAAAAAAAGTATTATTATATAAGGATCTATTCACAAAATATGTGTTCATTTCAGCATTGTTTAAAGCAAAGGGGAGAAAACCCTGAATGTTCATTAGTAGGGAAATGGTGGAATAAACTCTGTTACATTTGTACTGTGAACTGTTATGTACACATTTAAAAGATTTATCTTTGTATGTATTGAATTGAAAAGATGTCCATATATACTGTTATACTTTAAAAACCACTGGCAAAAATGTATATGATATAAACCCATTTGTATAAAAATATATATGTGCTTGTACATTTATATTTGCTGTGTGAGCATTGAGTAGTATGTGGAGGAATCTAAACCAAATTACTACTTTTGCTAAGGGTTAGGATTGGAGGTATTGTTTGCCTTGTTACAACAAGCATATAACTAGTTTTGTAATAAAAATGCTACACAGCGAAAGAAAACCCACTTAATCATTGAGGGTTTGGTGAGGACTAAATGTGACAATATTTGTAAAATGCTTATTATAATCCCTGGTAGACAGTAAGCCTCCAATAACTGATGGATATTAGTATTTTATTTTTTTCCCCTGGGCTGATGTAGCACACCCCAGCCTAGCCCATGCCTTCCTCCATGCTGCCATTTAGTGTATTCTATGTTCCAGATGGCGTTGTGGTCTCTGAGTGCATCCTATTATCTCTCTCTGTGACCCTTAGGTCCTTGCACATACAGTTTCTGTCTCAGAACTCTTATTCCCCTCCTTCATCTGATTAACTGTTTTGCATCCTTCAGATCCCAGTTTAAGTGCCTTGCTGCCCAAGGCAAGGAGCCTGTCTTCGAGCTGTCCATCCACACCATAATACTCATCACCCTGTTTGAGCAGTCTGTCTGTGGGGCTGTGTCTGTCCATCTTTGCATCCTCAGCACCTAACTCAAGGCCATGGAGTGGGTACTCAACAGATGAAGTAGCTGAGTGACGAGGAGGTTGACAGTGGCCTCATGACTGTGTAGAAAGAGAAAGCGGCAAGCCTGGGTTTCTCATAAAATCTTGGGAAGCCACACAGGTACAGACTGTCACTATGTTTGTGTTCAAGGTTCCTGCTTGGGTTATCAAATGCAGCATTTTCCTTCCTCAGGCTTTTGCAAATTGGAAATGGATGAAGGTGCTGATGTTTTAAAATGATTAATTTGTTCAGATTATCATATAGTGCCCCTCCAATGTAGAAGTTATTAACTTGTTAGTACAGTTCGTAACTACACTTTATTAACTTTCTGCATATGTACAAGAACCTCAGTGGAACCAGTGTCAGATAAAAGCAACTGAGAAAATACATTACAGAATGGAAACTCTGAGAAGGACTTTGCTGATGGTGACTGCAGCTGCAATGTAAACCGGCCACACAGTCCTCAGTGGCAGAAGACTTGTATCTTGGTCCTGTTAAGAGACAATTTTCAAACACGGTCAAATCATGACTCTCACACAGGTATAGAATGAAGACATGCTAGAGATTTTTCTTAACTCATTAATCAGTGAGAGAATACAGACTGTTGTTATAACTGATTTAAAAGATACTCCAAAGAACATACATGTTAATGACAAACATTGACATGAATGTGAAAGTGGAGACAAAACATGAGGGCATTAGTGGTGGTCATTTGCACATCTTTTGAACAGGACAGAATTTGCAAATATATAAACGAGAATTATTTTGCATTGCTATCGTTTATCCACAACGTACAGAGTTGTAAATAGATCAAAGATAAGGACAAACTAGAATCAGACAAACTGGAATGGTGGTCTCTGGAGTTTAGACAATGCCTAGTTTTCTACTAAAGCTGAAATTTTCTTACAGTATCTTCTATTCTCAACACATTGAAATTCTGTAGGTGCTATAGATGCCCCATGTCAACCTAATATTCCTTATATATGCTTTTGCTTTACTTATGCGATCTCATTTAACACATTTAGTCTTCGTAGCATGAATATGAGGTAGGTGTTTCTAGAGAAGAGTCATCATAGAAACATTAAGTCATTAGACAAATTCACTTAGCTAAGAGAATTCAAACTCAAGTCTTTCTACACTCAAAAGTCATATTTTTCCCATTCCCCTCACTGCTTCTCTAGAGTTTGCTTTCCTCTTGCCTCCTTTTTATTTCCACTACATTTTCTGGCATCACCTGTTGGAGGAAGTCCACACTGCCCATCCTCCACATCCACACCATTCTGTGCCGCTTTTTCCAGTGTTTCCATCTCCACCCTCATGATCCCAATATCTGCTCTGAGAAGGGAGGGAGTGTATGCTCACCATTTTTTCCCTGTGGTTCTCCCTGATTTGTATTACAGGGAAGGGGTTCTCTGTCTGCCAACAAATAAATTTCATATAGTAATGGAATGGTAAAGGATTGGCTTCTGGCTGGTACCATCTGGAAGACAGTCAGTCTTTCCCCCCAGCCCCCACCCCAAACAAATCTCTCTCTCTCCAGTGTTTTTGGTTTCTTTCTTTTGTTTGTGGACCCTCTCCCCCAGTCCTTTCTTGTTCAATTTTTGCTCTACTGTTGCAAAGTGTGGATTTAAGGTAACCAGATAGTTGCTATTGTCTCAATGCTTTAAAAAATTGTTACCATTCAAGAACCTTGATATGGCAAATTCAGGTAGAAATCTAATTTGTACACTTGATGTATCTGTTGGACATTTTTCTTCATCTTGAAGAGTGAAAAAATACACAGCTTTTGGCTGCCCTAACAAGAGGCAGCCTCCTTAGTTAGGAAGAAAAGAAACCATTTACATGGAATTTCTCCTATTGTTTTCAGTTTTTAAAAAGTGGGTCCTCTAAAACAATACCTACCCTGATGATGTTAAACTAGTCTTATATTCCTGGGATAACTCTACTTGGTCATGATGTCTTGCTCTTTTTATATTGTTGTTTGATTCAATGTGCTAAAAATTTCATCTAGAATTTCTACATCTGCATTTATGGGGTATATTTGTCTATAGTTCTGTTAAAATATGACTATATCAGGGCAATGCTGACGTCATAGAATGAACTGAAAAGTGTTCCCTCCTCTTCAACTTTCTAAAAGAGTTTGGGAAGAATTGATATTATTTCTATCTTAATCATTTAGTAGTATTCACTAGTGAAGCCATCTGGGCCTGCAGATTCCCTTGTGGGAAGGTTTGTAACCAAAGATTCCATTTCTGTAATAGTTGTAAGGCAGATCAGATAATCTATTTCTTCTTGAGTGAGCATGTGTTCTTGTGTGTTTCAAAGAATTTGTCCATTTAATATAAATGATTAAATTCATTGTCAAACCTTTTTGCTAATAATATTCCTTTATTATTATTTTAATATCTGTAAATTCTGGAGTAAGCTTCCTTTCTCATTCTTGATATTGGTAACTTATGTCTTCTACTTTTTTTTCTTATCAACATGGTAAGAAGTTTACTCATTCTATTGATCTTTTTAAAAGAACAAGCTTTTGGTTTCATTGATTTTTCTCCATTGTTTTTCTGTTTTCTATTTCATTAATCTCTACTTTGATCTTTATTACTTCCTTTCTCCTGCTTGCTTTGGTTTTCATTTGCTTTTCTTTTTCTAGTTTTTGAAAGTAGAAGCTGAAGTCATTGATTTGAGACTTTTCTTCATAAATTTGATAAATTTCTGTCATAAATTTTGATGTGCTGTGTTTTCATTTTCATTAGTCTTAAATACTCAGATTTACCTTTTTATGCCTTCTTTTACCAATGGGTTATGTAAAATTTTATTATTTAGTTTCTAAATATTTGGGGACTTTTCAAAGGTGTTTTTGTTATTGATTTCTAATTTCATTGTAATCATAGAACACATTTTGTATGATTTGAATCTTTTTAAATTATTGAGACTTATTTTTTGGTCCTCATTTGGTTTATCTTGGTAAATGATCAATGTGAACGTGAAAAAATGTGTACCCTGCTGTTGTTAGGTAGAGTGGTGGAGTGTTCTAGAAATATCAAGTTGGTTGATAGGTCAGTAATGCTCTACTTAAAAAAATTAATTATTGAGAGAAATAGTGATGAAATTTTCAGATATAATTGTGTGTTTGTATGTTTCTGTTTCTTCTTGCTGTTCTGACAACTTTGCTTCACATAATTTGAAACTATTATTAGGAGAATACACATTTAGTTTTGCTAATTTCTTCACATGAATTGACCCCTTATTCATGATTGCCTTCTTTATCTCTGGTAATAATTTTTGTACTTAAGTCTACTTTGTCTTATACCAATATTGCTGTTCCATGTTTCTTTTGATTATTGCTAGCATGTGTATCTGTTTCTCACATTGTCTCTTTATATTTAAAGTGCATTTCATATCCATAGTATATAGTTCTGTTTTTTAATTCAGTCTGACTGTACTTATCTTTTGATTGAGGTATATATTATTTGTATTTATGTTATATTATTATATTTATATTAAATGGGATTATTGATGTTAGGTTAGGCTTAAATCTATCTTTATATTTGCCCAGTTTTATCTTTATTAGTTATTTTCTTCTCTCTCCCTCTCTTTTTTGCTTTCTCTTGAATTGATTCACTATTTTTATGATTCCTTTTTAATCTCCCTTTTTTAGCTATTAGCGGTAACTTTTCATTTTGTTATTTTAGTGGTTGCTTTAGAGTTTATACTATGCATCATCAACGTATTCTGTCCACCTTAAAATGCTATTATTCTACTTTACATGTAGGATAAAAACCTAATATACTTCCATTATTCTTTTTCTGACCTTTAAGTTATCTTTGTCATATCTTATACACGTTTTAACCTCCTCAATTCATACTTACTATTTTTGCTTAAATATCCAGTTACCTTTGAAAGATATTTGAACTAAAAAAAACCTCATGTATTTACACACATAGTTACTGGTTTTGGTGCTCTTTAATCCTTTGATTCATATTTCTGTCTTATATCATATTTCTTCTTCTCAAGGGAATTCTTTTACCATGTCTTTTGGTGGGTCTGCTGTTGAAAAATTCTTTCAGTTTTTTTTTTTTATGTCTCAAAATATTATTTTACCTTAATTTTGGGAAGATGTTATGCTTGAGTGTAGAATGTAAGATTTTTGGATTTTTCATTTAGTGCCTTCAACATATTGCTCTACTGACTTCTCTCTCACATTGTTTCTGACAAGAAATATGTTGTCGTGTTTATCTGTAAATAATGTCTCTCCCTTCCATCTGTTTTTACTATTTTCTCTTTAGCACTGATTTTCAGTGACTTGATTATGATGTGCCTTGATGTAGCTTTCTTTCTTCCTTTTTTTTTGGTGTAGTTTTCTTCACGGTTTTCACAATTCACTGAGCTTCTTGGATCTGTGAGTTTATACTTGTCATCAAATTTGGAAAATTTTCAGCCATTGCTTCTTTATTATTTTTTATCTCCCACCTTGTCTCCTTCAGAGACTCTGATTATAAGTATGATACTCTTTTCATTTCTAGAAATGTTATTTTTCTCTCTGTGTTTCATTTTTGGATTATTTTGATTGCTATGTTTTCAAGTTCACTAAAATCTGCAATATCTAATCTGCCATTAATCTCATTCAGTGTGTATATATACTTTTAGATGTTATATTTTTCTTCTCTAGAAATTTAATTTGAGTATTAAAAAATATATCTTCCATATCTCTGCTTAGCTTTTTGAACATAAGGAATATAGTTATAATAATTGTTTTGATATCTCTGTCTACTAATACTAACTTCTATGTCAGTTCTGAGTTGGTTTCAATTGACTGATTTTTCTTCTCCTTATGGATCTTAGTTTCTTCCTTCTTTGCATGCCTGGAAATTTTGGGTTAAATGCAAGAAATTGTAAATTTTCTATTGCTAAATGCTAGATTGTTTTTATTCCATGTATTTTTGAGCTTAGTTTTGGGACATGGTTAAGTTACTTTAAAAATGTTTGATCCTTTTGATCCTTTCATGTCTTGCATTTATGGTTTCTTTAAACAGGACCAGAGTGACAAGGTAAAGGCAAAGGCAAGGCTGAAAGGTGCTGAATACTGGATGGAGGCCTGTAGATCTCTGTGCAGCTCTCTCTTCTTAGATACTCTATCCTGCAAACTCTAGCTACTGTGTTCTCCCTGGCAGCTCAGTTTCAAGTCCTCAACTTAAGTAGTCTACCTTGAGTCTTCTCCCTTCACCACAGTTTGGAAACTCTCTTACTGTATTAAGTTGAGGCACATTTGTTTTTTTCTTTTTCTTGGGAATGACTGTCCTTTATTGCCTGATGTCCAAGTATTAAAATCACTGTGTATCAAACATTTTGCCGGAGTTTTTTGTTGGTAATGTTTCAAGTGGAAGGGTAAGTTTGGTAACTGTTAATCCCTCTTGAGCAGAAGTAATAGTATCAAATTTGTGGAATTTCATCGAAAAATCAGAAAAATAAAATATTATGCTTGTGAATTAACTTTTGGGAATATAATTTACTCACTGGCCTGTTCTTAGTAGAATTTTTTTTAATTATTCAAGAGGCTTCCTATACCAGTTACACTTTTAAGTATCAGGGATTGGGAAGCTATGACTGATTGACCAAATCCATCCCACAGCCTGCTTTTGCACAGCACATAGCTAAAGAATGATTTTTATAATTTTAATAGGTTGTAAAACAGAACAAAGAAGAAATATGTGACAGCACCTGCATGATCCACAAAGCCTAAATTATTTATTATTTGATGCTTTACAGAAAACGTTTGTCAATCCCTAGAAGTATTATTAAAAACAAAGCATGTCTGACTCCTAAAGTCTTAAGAAACATAATTTTCTTACTGAAATGTATTGGTATATGGTGAGGCTCTTGTAAGATCTGAGGCTTGGATACATTTAATATATGCTATTCATGTCATTCCAATTGACATCTTGACATAACACTTTTTTTGCACGGATCTTGGAAGCTCCATGGGGTAGAATTTTCATTCCCCCAAAACTAGGGTTAAGTTATGTTTGAGGAGTAGAAGTTAAGAGATCATGACAGTGTGAACCACAGCTAGACTACAGGGCTTCTAAGTGGATAATCTACTTAAGGGAGAGGAAAAGTCTGGTGTGATGGTCAGTTTTGGCAATGTGGCCTCTCAACGTGAGATTGTACTTGAACTTATCAGGAGCCCTTTAGAATATTGACTTTACACCCTGAGAATGAAAGGGTTGTGTTGTAAAACTAAAAAAAAAAAATGACATGACCAGGGACTCCCCATAACTACTGGCAAAACTTTATTTTCTAACTTTAGGGTTAACAGATTAAACCACAAATGCACGTGTGCCTCTAAAAACAGTATACCATCTTTGCAATTTTCAAAATTTTAATATCAATTGCTTACTCTAATTAACCTGATTTTTAAAAATCCCAGACAAAGCAGAGTAATTCACCAACACCACCAAGTGAGCTACAAATCTGTCCTTTGCCAGAGGAAGAAGACACTTATGATCAATTCAAGAAAATAGCTTTAAGTGTTTATAGGAGGGGTACCCACATCTATTTGTCACGTATTCTAGGACCTCATAGCTCCATTTTTAATTGTTTAACTCCTAACTCAATTTCTTTTTATAGTCTGAAAACAGGAAATCACCCAGGTGAGATATTCCTTCAGGGCATTGTTGAAAATAGATTAAATGTGAAGATATCCCAGATCCCTCTTCTCAAATATTAAAAATATTTTGTTAGCACATAGAATATTCTTAGGTATATTCTGTTATGTTCTAATGATGGATAAGTGTCCTCCTCTTTTTGATAATGTCTTCCATTTCTTCTAAGACCTTTCCTTTATAGTCATTTGGTTCTATTGCTTTTAACTTCTTTTGATTTTCCAGTGGCAAAACATTTTCTTTTGCACCCACGCAAATAATCTTCTGTGTATGGTGATGGGGAAGCACTCTCATAATTTGTCATCAGATAATATCGACAGGTTATTTCTCTTCCTTCTCAGGTTGAAACTTTAACTTCTATCAACATATGTTCCACTTTTAATTCCTTCTTGCTCATCCAGAGGATTTAAATTACTTTCGTTCATTTTCAATATTACTTTCCACACTTCATCACCAGGACTTTGAAAAATGGTCTCTATACCTCCATGCCAAGTTTGACTTACTTTGCCTTGGGAACTGCCAACATCAAGCTTATAATCCTGCAGACATTGGTAAGTTGAGTTGAGAGGATTGCCTGAACCCATGGATTTGAGACCAGCCTGGGCAACTTGGTGAGACCTCATCTCTACAATAAATCAATAAAAATTAGCTGGGCATGGTGGCACATGCTTGTAGTTCCAGCTACTTGGAAGGCTGAGGTGGAAGGATCACCTGGGCCCGGCAGGTCAAGGATGCAGTGGCCATGAGTGTGCCACTACACTCCAGCCTGGGCAACAGAGTGAGAGACTCCAACTCAAAAAAAAAAAAAAAATCCTGCAGGCAGGCCACACAGTAGAACTCCACCAAAGAGTTTCAGAGGTGAATCTGCTCTGTCAACAGGCGGGTGAAGTACAGAAAACTCTCCTCATCTTGGCCTTGGTCGTTCTTGTAACCCAAGTTCCATGTCCTACTAGATGCCTACATGGCCCCAGAGGTCTGGAGCAGTCTGGTCCAGTGACTACAGCACCACTGCTTCAGGATTAGGGGCTGAAAAGACCATATTTCTTTATAAAAGAGCAGATGGCGTGGTGAAAGTCACTCCCTATTCAATGGAAAGAAATGCAAACATGTGAGACCTGGAAGTAGAAGGGATGGCAAGGAATCCAGACAATAGTAACAGGGAAGCAAGTACCCAGTAGGACAGGGCAGCAGTAGACAAGAGGCATTTAGTGTCAAACACAAACGGCCCAAGACACATATTGGCAAGTAGAGCAAATGGTATTGAATTGGTGAGCAGGATGCTGATGGGAGGATAGTAAGATCAGCAGAATGAAGGCAGAGCATAGACAAGGTACAGAAGTTACAGTAAATAGTCTCCATTTGGGGAAGTATTTGAGTTCTTGCCATTTGTGGGGTAGGCAACTTATTGATCTAGTGGATTTAGAGAAGAGTTGTTATAACAATGCTCAGACTAGAATTAAATGTACTATGATGTCTTATTTAATTGAATTAAGGTTTAAAGAGCAATTTTTTTTCCCTGGAGGTTGGTTAAGTCCTTGTAGATCACTCCAATGGAAAACAAATAACGTCCATATTTTTCTATTTGAATATTCAGTTTCTTTAAAGCCTTTCTTTATTACTCTAATCTAAATAATTAAGTAAATGTCTATTACCTACCCTTGATCTTCAGATTTAGATAGACTCACATTTGGAGCATGACTTAAAAAAAATGTGACAGGTGGGCACTAATTGGTGCCTTCTCTTCAAGCTTCTAGCCAAAACTTGCATCTGTAATTTTTGTCTTTGCTTATCAGAATCTAAAATAGAAAAGATAACAAAAAGATCATGCTTCTCTTCTCTCTTCATGATTACCCAGCCTCAGTGCCTCTCTTTCTTAGCTGGCTCCAGCTGCCTAAATGAGTTCACTATACACTGAGTGTACCCAGCCCTTCTACTCTGTTGTGAGCCGTTGTCTTACCTCTCAATTCTTTTCTGATGGATAACTTTAATTTACCCTAAACAATTTCTAAGTCACAACCCTGGAGTTTTCAGCATTCTGTATGCATTGTCTTAAGAGGCTAAAATCTTCCCTTTCCTTGATGAGTATAGTAAACAATGCAGCTTAAACATTTGTAGTGGATTCCTTACAAGCTTCTAGAAAAAATATCCAAAGTCTGGGGAAGGCTTGACTGCATTACAATTTTGGTTAGGGCTATGTAATTATAGCAGGGACTCCAGTGGATTTCTAGTATGAGTAGCTGGTATAGGGACTATTAAATAATTATGGACTTGAATTATGCTATTTTAGACTTTTAACCTCATTAAGGTAAATGCTGGTATTACCATTCTCAGATATATTAACTCTTAGAAATATTAATTGACTTGTCCAAGGTCACACAGCAAGAATATGGTGAAATCAAAATTTTAATTCCGAGTCTGTATGGCTCCAAGGTCTATGTTCTCTATGTTAGGAATGACTGGTATCAGTGTCTTGGAAAGCCGAGAGCTGAGGGTAAATTTGTCGTATCTAATCTTCCTTGATCCGTTAGCGACCTAGGTACAACTTAATCAGGGAAGATCTTGTAGCAATTTCAATTTTAGATTTAGTGTGAATGAAAGAAACAGAAGCACCCAGGGGAGCAGAGAGAACAATGAGGAATCCAGAGACAAGTTTAAGACATAGGAAGTAGCAAAGGAACTAACAAGGTAAATTCTGTAAAGAGCAGAAAAAAATGATTTATGGTGTGCCCGTGCATAATTCCTATTGATTTAGCACAAATCTACCTTAGAGTCATTTGCTAAAATCTGTGAGCTACCCACCCTATGGGTGGGATATTTAACCTTAAAAAGTGAAAAATTTTAAAACAAAATGTTTAGCATTGACTTCAGATTTTACCTACAAGGAACCAAAAGATACATTTCAGTAACATTCAAACAAAAAAAAATTTGTGGAATTCTTGTCTTTACAAAAATTTAAGCAGAATTCCTATAATTAGAACTGATAAATGTGGAGCCACTTGGATAAAGCAGAGTGGATGGTTTGGAACCTTCCCACATGGACTTGACATTCCTTCATACTGGACTCAGGCACATCCTCAGACTTCTGGGCTCTCAGAAACAGATCACAAAAGTTGACTTAGGAGAACTAGAAGATGGCTAGGCTTCAGAAAGCCTGTGTCTCCTGTCTGCTCAACAAATTCTGGATCTATGGCCTTGGGAAAGTCTGAATTCAACCCCTTACTCTGAAAATGGGGATAATGGTGATTAAGGGCCTGCCAGCCTCAGAGGGCTATTGATAACTAGCAAACTGGAGTTCTATGTAAATATTTAATGGTATTATTATGTACTTATCATCTTAAACTTGAATGTTTTATTCCTTTTGGAAAACTTTATGCCCTAATAAATTATTTCTGATACTCCAGAATTTAGTGGCTTGTGCACAGTTTTCCTAGTTAGTTAGAATATTCCCATTTATTTTTCTATTAGCTCTTTCTACTTCAAATCTTATTTGGTATGAGTATAAGATGTCCCCAAGACCACCCTTCAGTGGTCTCACCCAGGTGGACTCATAGGACTAAACATATGATTTAGTACATTGAAATGACACAAAACAAAGTCAACACAGGGAAAAAGTACATGGGACAAAGTTAAAAGGAATCCAGGTGCAAGCTCTCTCCTCGAAGACTCACATAGTCTGCACGTAATTCCTTCAGTATCAACTTGGGACACCGTGTGTTAAATGCTGACTATCAGGAAAGCTTAGTAAAGACTCAATGCCCAAGGTTTTTACTGGGGGCTGGTCACTTAGGCACTTTTTGCATAGCATATATCAAGACTCCAGACTCCCTGATGGAAAGCAGGTATCAGCATAAACCACATTATTTGTATCAGTAGTTTAGGCACAGTGCGACAATCAGCCGTTAAGGAATAGTGGGAGCCCTCCTGAAATTCTAATTCTCAGGTGTTGGCTAAGGACAAACATGTAAGGATAACAGTCTGAGGCCTGCTATGTTAACTCTTTTTTGCTCAATAACTTTCAATCTTTTTTTTTCTTCTAGGTATCTGTTAAAACAATTTATATGTAAAAATAACTCAGAAAAATTCAAGAATGTTGTTTTCATGTTAATAGCATTTCTGAAATTAGAATTCTCATTCAAATTCCCTGACTTAGATAATTTACTCTGATTTTTTAAATGTTCGCAGTTATATGATTAAATCAAATGAAAATAATGAAAATTAAACAAAAATTTAAGGCAAAAATCTTGTTAACTTTAGAGATATTATAGAAATCCATCATTCAATATGTGTTTTTTTGTACAAGGAAGTTTTATAAAAATATTTAAGTCAAAGTCCAAAGCCTAATATTTTGTGTACAAGATAATGAAAATAACTCTGAAAACTTATGGATTAATTAGGTAAATTCTTTTTGAAAAAACTTATGTTAAGTTTTCTGAAACACTAAGCTGCTATAGCAAGAGGCCCCATGCTAAGTAGCTTAAAAAATGAGATACTTATCTCACACATAATAGTTCTACGGTGAGGGATTCAGGTGGATGGGACAGGTTCATCCACTTCCTCAGAAACTCAGCTGATGACAGGCCTGCCATCTGCATCAGGTGGTTCTCTACACATTGTTTTCCAAGTTCTGGTTATTAGAGCCTGGGGTAAGGGTTAGGGGCAGGGCCAAAAGTTCCCTCTAAAGCAAGTGAAGTGAATATTGCTTTTGGTTTCGTGGATGGTGAGAGATTGGTCACATGCCCACATCTAGCTGCAAGGGAAGCTGAAAAATGCAGTCCAGCTACATGCCCCGGAAGAAAAGAACTTTTGGTG
The DNA here is from genome assembly GCF_000164805.1 of Carlito syrichta. Classification (NCBI taxonomy): domain Eukaryota; kingdom Metazoa; phylum Chordata; class Mammalia; order Primates; family Tarsiidae; genus Carlito; species Carlito syrichta. The sequence continues at coordinate 30,316 of NW_007252409.1, read as the reverse complement.
GACTGTTGCATCTTGCCGAGAGCCCCGAAGACTTTCCAATTATAAGTACAAACTGGGATATCTAGCACTTTGTTTAGAGATTCATAGCTTTCCAAAAAAAAAAAAAAAAATCACAGAGAAAATCAATAACTTTTCTAGAATGATGTCCAAGCTATCACTTTAAAAATTGCTATAATGGGTCAAGCATGGTGGCTTATATCTATAATCTCAGCATTTTGGTAGGCCAAGGTAGGAGAATTGCTTGAGCCAAAGAGTTTGGGGCCAGCTTGGGCAACATAGCCAGACTTCATCTCTACAAGCAAAACAAAACAAAAAACCTATGATAATCTGCAGCATGAGAGGATTTCCAGATAGAAAATCTATGGTGACAATTTAATTAATTATTTAAATATATTTTATTATTCCTGATATTTTTACCCTAACTCTAGTTGATATACTATTTCTCCTGAGTTTGCTCTTTTGAGCTGTATGCTATGCTTTCTCCTCCAAACCAATCCTTAGCTAAAGAACTGAATACTTTTGAACTCCTATATTACAATTATGATATGTACTTCCTTAATGTAAATCTAAGGAGATTGAAAAATAAACCACCTCATTTCCAGTTTCTGCATTTATACCACATCTGTTATCTTACTTATAAATGTAATATCCTACTCCTTAAGGTTATTATATTTATAATTGATCAGTTTATGCTTTCATTCCAGATGTGCAAATAGTAGTATTTGATTTGTTAAGTGTGAAATTGTTTTTTTAAAACTGTTCAGAAGGTTCTCGTGTTGTTTTATTATGTAATCTCCTATGATTTCTGTAGCTTTATTTTAAAGATAGCATGAGTAAAAAAATGATAGATGTTAGATATTGGTGACCAGTAATAAAGGTTGATGCATGTCATTGTCTGGAAGTGCATAAAAACTGGTTAATTGACTTGGATATTTATTTTTTCATTTCCACATCCAGGAATTTTTGTCACACACCACACACACACACACACACACACACACACACACACACACATACACACACACACACACGTATGTATGCATATGTATATTTTCCATTTTAATGTTCTTCTTCTAAAAGTAAAATTTCTCCACTTGCAGAAAAGTTTCCTATTACTGCAAGTGCAGTCTTTTATGTACCAAGATCATGCCAGTTGGCACAATGATGAAAAATTTCATTTTAACTTGCTTCTTGTTGGTGGAGACAGCGTTGTACTGAGTTTTTCTCACTCTATCTAACAGCCCCTGGTAATCAAGAACAGCCATTCACCAGATGTCAAGTTTGACTTGGGCACAGCGCTTGTGGTCAGAGGACAGGATGCAATTAGCCCATTCATATGGATCACATCCATGACCTAGGATTCACACAGGGAACAGAGCCAAACTGCTGCCAACATAAAATTCTTCAACACTCTTAATTTACAGAGTACTTTAAGTATAGATACTTCTCTTCCCCAAAACTCTCGCTAATCTTTTATCTCATCATGGTCTCACAAAAGTCTTGAGAGGTATGAAGAGAGAAACATAACTGGATCTATTTTTCTTACTTTTCTTATTTTTTGTTTTTGTTTTCCTTCCTTCTTTCCATTGTCTTTATTTATTTCCTCTTTTTTATTTACAGAAAGGGAAACTAAGAGGGCAAAAATGTTTAAGCAAAAAGCTGGTAAGAATTCATATCTACTAGTTGTAAACCCAGTATAATTGCCACCATATAAGGATACAAATAGAGACTGAAGGAAAGTGTATGTGTCTGCCTGTATGCGTTCATGTGCACGTTGGGTGGAGGGAGTGAAGCAGTTCACAAACTCTGTCTTGATTATCCCAAAGTTTGCATCTCGAAAGCTATACTAGGAGCCATCTGGGTCACCTCCCACTGCTGCATGGCACTGCTCCTTGATCTGGCTTTCTCTTGATCGTTTTCACAGATGAGATGCTCACCATCTCACAAGGCACATCCTAGTTTGGATCATTTGTGTGGTGATGACACATAGTGGGTTAAAATTTGCTACCCTGCCCTGTGGGGATGTATAAACAATTGCAATCTTTTTCTTGACAAGTTCTAGTCTAGACGTGTGAGAACTTCCCCAAGTCTTTTCTCCTCTGGCCAAGCATCTCCATTTCCTACAGCTTTGCCTATGAATGTTTATGATGCATTTTATTCCTAGCCATCTTTAAAAAGACATGAGAGCTGAGAACCAGACTGCAGCTCAGAGAACAATGGGACAGTTACTTTCCTTGAGCTGAAAGGCATATGTTAGTGGAAATTCTGAGTGTGGACACTAGGGCCAGACACTGGTAGCGTTATCCTGACTCTGCCTCAGGATAAGTTACCTATCTTTTCTCTACTCTAGTTTTTTAATCTATAAAGTTATGATGATAGAAATAAATAAAGTAATGCTCATGAGTAATTCAGAATAGTGCCTAACACATATGTCTGTACGTTAGCTGTCATTAGTTCATTCTGAACTTTTAGTTAAATAAGGCCTTGATCATTTATATACAAACTGCTAAAAACCAATGTCCTTTCTCTTTTATAGATGTATGTACAATGTGTATGTGTGTATATTTGGACCCAAATGAAGGACTCTATCTCTGTTAAAATTCATCGGATTTCTTTTAGTATGTCTTCAGCTTATTAAGTTTTTTAAGTCTCGATGGTGTCGTCTAACACAATGAGTGTCCCTCACAGTCTTTTTTATCCTCTGAGAATTTGATAGGTACACACTTTATGACCTCAACTTTATTAATTGAGAAAATAAAAAGCCAAACAAGACTGGTACAATTACAGAGCACTTTTAGCTTATGTTATCACCCAGTCTTATTTATCTAGTCCCTAATAGTATAAGCATTGAACTTCCTGTTTGTCTGAAATCAAGATGTTCACTTTGCAAGGATTCTATGTTGGCTTACCACTGAGGATCCATATATTAACAAAAGGAAAGGAGATTATTTTGGCATGATTTACTTATAAAGCAAAAAATTTTTTTTCCTTCCTTAATTCTCTTACTATTGGCTATAATATGCACAGCTACCACCATAATTTTGCTTACGGACTTGGCTAGGACTTACAGTTTCACTATTTGAGTATCAGGTGAAAGTGTATGTTTCTCATTTACCAGAAACTCATTACTATTAATCCAACCATGAGTTTTACTTTACATATATAAACCATAAAAATACTCTTTTTTATGTCTTAAAACTCTTTCAGTTCTTCATGAAAAATGGCCCATTTCTCCTCATAAACAAAGAATCTCCAAAAATCAAACAAAAAAGGAAAGGAATGAAAGAAAAGAAAACCAAACAGAATACTTGTCCAGAGTCTCCTAGTTATTTTCTTGGTATAACCCCGGAAGTGGATAACAGAACCAGTAAAAATCAGACTTTCTCTTCTCCCAATATCATCCCCCCATACAATCCTGCATTGCATCTGGCCCTTATGTCTCTCATGGGAGTGCCTTATCAGGTAAGATTTCAACTGGAGCCTTCAGGTAGGTTCGTGTAAGGGTTCATGTGTTTGAACTAACCACCCTCTGAATCTTTTGAGGTTCATCCATCATTAATTTGCGGTAATTGTTTTGACATTGTTGATCTCTCAAAACATAAAAAGTATTCCCAGACAATAAAGGGGCTGTGATTTCATTAAGGATTTGTTACATTTCGAGAGGGAATACAATATTTTATGAAAAACAAAAGGAACCTTGTCATAGTCTATTAAAGCAATCTCCTAACCCCCACTGCAATTGCCTGAGGACTTACACGGCTCCTAATTACACACAGTCTACCTTGGATTTTCATGTAATTTAAATGAATGAGTCTTGTACCGAATGTCTCATTTTTAAATTACTCAATGCCTCTTATTTAAATTGCTCACACTCAATATTTTGACCTCCTTCCTCAAAGAGTCACCTAAGAGAATAGAAGATTCTGGAAAAAGAGAGCCTATGTCTCAGAAAGTTACCAAATTACTTATTATTTCTTTAGACACTGACTAGTTCACATTTCTTTACTAAAAATACCATGGTGTGTTTGCCATAGGAGGAGAAGAATAAATGAATACGTTGAAATAAAGCATTTTATTTCCCTAAATATTTCTCAGTGAGATTAGAAAATGCTTCTTACGATTACCTTAAAATCTGATCTGCAGGGTTTGTCTACCACTAGGTACATATGAAGGAAGTAAATTGCCAGATTGTAAACACAGCTTGAGTTGCCTTCTTTCTGATGTTTGAAATAAACTTAGGTACCCTTGGGATCTGAATTTAGTTTTGACAAAATGCAGCTCTCTGTTTCAAGGAAGAATAACAAGAAATCACCTTAAGATGCCTCCTTCTCAAACTGATTATCCTTAAGGTGGTCATTTTAATGACCTACGGTATAGATTTGAGAAAAAATAATTCAAAATCAGTGATAAATTTTTGAATCCTTGGTTTGAGGCGGGCTTTTAACGTTTGGAAAATGTTTGCAGAGTTCTGTTGACCTGGAATGTGAGAAAGCACAGTGTTGGGAGGGGAGAAGGAGAGGGGATGTTAATTATTTCCTGGCTGTCTTTGAAACTGGGTTAAGAAAAAAAAGAGAGAAGAAAATCAAGCTTTTGGTCAACTTAAAACACATCCCTTTCCATGCTATACTTCATTTTTGAGGGACTGCTGGTTATTCTATTGTGCAAACCTTTCATTACATGGCCAAGTCCATTTACTGTCACAATAATTCTCATTGAAATGCACGAGTTGGGGTGAACAAAAATTGTTTTGTGAAGTGTTATGTATGAACACAAGCCATTGGTATTTAATAATAATGTTGAACAAATACACTTCTATAAATTAGGCTCTGTTCTCTTTGCATATTTCAGGCACAGGCAGACAGATAAATTTATCAAATTGACTCAACTGTTAGGACCAAAACCACTTATATAGTTTGCACTTTCTGTAGCATGAGCTCAAATTTTATGAGCAATTGGGGCCGGTAACTCAAAGGAAAGGCATCGTCTACATTCCAAATTGACTAGAGGGGAGTCATGTCCTGCTGTGTTCTGTTGGTGGTGCCGTGTCAATTCCCAATGATAGTAGTTAACAGTAGTGTTTGAGGAAGAACAGTGATAGAGAGTGAAAAGGTAACATTATCATTGTCTGTGAAGAAGTGAGGCTGTAACAAAAACTTCTGGAATAGGAATCTGAGCAACCAGTAGGACTTGGATTTTGGTCATTCATTGATTCATCCAGCAAATATGTATTAAACATTTACTGTGTGCCTGGCACCCTGTTCTCAACCATGGGGACACCATGGTGAACCCCACAAATAAAGCCCTTCCTCTCAAGGAGAAAACATGGCATCCTACGCCAGGCTACTTCACACTAATACTTTTTACTTCCACTGACTGAAATTTTAGTTATCCACAATTCTCCGCTTTTGAAGATGTTTCTTCTGTGTTTCAGCTACTTCTCCAGGACTTTCTCCCTATAAACCATTTTATCTTCTGAGGCACAGGAAGGAACTATATATACATGCGGTCTGTAAGACCAGGGGAGGAAATCGCTCCTGCAGGTTAGATATACAAGCATGGCTTACACAGCCCTGGGCTCCAGCTCAAGAATGTGCTGATCATGTCCACAACTACCAAACTGCATAAAGACCCACATTAAAACAGTAATAACAAAGAAATGAGGGGAAAAAAAGTCATAGAGACAGAGCGGAAAGGGTTCTTGAATTAAATCACTTTTATCTGGGCTCATTCGCTTAAGGATGCAATCAACTCACTATTTCAGCAGCTTGGGACTTTAGAAGTGTATTTCAAGATTAATTATAAAATGAATTCTTTAAAATGGAAAAATATACTACTTTCCTATTACTCTTAACAACAGATTCTAGTTAATGAAGCCTTGAAGCAGTTTAGTGACTTGACTGCCACCTACTGTTCATTTTTTGCCATAACGTACATGTAGCTTGGGCAGGAGGTAAGGAAAAAAATGCCTTAGGCAAACCATTTTTTAAAAGAGTATTTTCACATTTGTGCTGTAATGTAATTATTTAAATGTTTTAAGGTATTGAGGAAGTGTGATTCAAAGTACTGTATTTGTCTTAGTAGTTTATGAGAGTCGCATTAGTTAAAAATGCAAACTCAAAGGCGTTCTAAAAATGTATATAGAGGCAGGACATTTTATTTAGTCCTGACAAAGCGTTATATTTGAAATTTATAAAAATATGCCACAAACAGAAATGCATCAACCTGAAAAGATCATCTCATGAAGCTGGCGTCTTATCTTTAAAACTGAAAAGAGGTCTTTATCATCACACTTTAATGCTCACACGGTTTGCACAGACTTCAAAAATGTAACCACTTCCTCTATTTAAATAAGGAGATTAAGGACTATACATCCCCAGCTAATTCAGAATGACCCAGACTTTTGATAGAAATCTGCTCAGTTAACACTGCAGTCGTGATACTCTGTGAGATGCTTAGAGTTAAGAAGGCAGAAAGGTTTTGTGTTTTTTCTCTCTAATATCTAAATTTCTCATTTTAGAGTAAGAGCTCATTTTCTAGATATGAAAATGCTATTTACTGTTTAAATATGAAATTTTGGTGGAACTTTATAAACATGTTATCCTAAGGCATTTTTTATGTCTATATGAATCTATGTAAGCTATTTTACTTTTTATTTTAACCTGTTTAATTTGTACTAAATTATGCATGTTTAAAAACTACAAATGGTTTAATGCTATTACTGACATATTGCATATATTTATATGCCTTTATGTTTTCAAATGTATTTGTAGATTTGTTTTATTCATATTAAAATCTGGTTATAGTTATTTTTTTAAAGCACGAAGAAAAAAATCAACTAGAATATTTTTGGCTTTATTAAAATGTGTTTCTTGCTATAGTTATGTTTCAGTTTTTGGCATAAAATGAGTCAATAAATTCTAACACTGTAGAATCTTTTCAACTAACATTTATTTTTCTCTACTAAAAATAGGTATAGAATAGTGGTGGCTTCATATGTTAAGACAATCTTGGTGAAAGACAACATAAATGTTCTATTTCATTTTTTTGCCGTAATGGTAATTTATCCCTGACATATGAAATAGCCATCTTAGTTTTAGAAATCATGTGGTTAGGTCCCTCTCTGTTTATAGCTTTCAGATAAATGCACATTGTTTCAAAATGTGTCCTTAATGGTGTCAATAATAGAGATAAAAAACAAAAGCTTTTCATGTGGCTTCATTAACAATGACACAGATAGAATTTATTAAAATGATATAAGTTGATATTAAGCAGCATGAGCAAATTTGATCAAATATTCATCTTATAGCTTTCCCCCAAGTGATTCCATCCAATAACAAAGACACGAACCCAAAGCCGAAGAAAAATAGTTTTCCCTAAAATATTGGTGAAGAATCTGAAACAAATACAATTAAGCTGACCTTTTAATAAATGTCTGTTTATTGATTTAAATTCACCTTTTTTTTCCTTTTTTCTGAGCAATGCTGACGAGGCCTGTTAGAATACAAGCATGTGTAATAACTTGGACACAACTATTTTTATTTCTTTTGTGTGTCATTACTGAAAGATTGAAGCAAGCTTCACCTAAGTGTAGTGATGCAAAAATAATAGTATCCCAGTCTGGCTGCGCAAGAGCGGAGGCAAACAAGAGCTTCATATTAAAGTGCCTTCTAGGTAGCTGACATGACGCATCTAGTCAGACGTAAATAATGACAGACGGAAACTATCATGAGGTCTGTGAAGCATCAACATACTGCTATCATTTTCTCTCTAACCTTGCCTTGCTAGCAGCTCTCAGCCTTTACAGGCTGAGAGATCATTTAAAAAGCAAATCCTAATGACTCTGCCCACTGTAACAACAGTCAGTGAGATTGGCATCAATTTAGCTCAGTTTAGAAACTCGGAATAACAGCCACTGTTGATACGCAGCATCCTAAACTCCGGTTGTTCTCTACATCTCGCCCCCTGCCCCCATGCTACCCCTTTCCCATGGCTGTTTCCATGCTTTGGGAAAAGAGTCTCCTCTCTGGTAGGAAGATGGTTCATCTCAGTTCTCCACTTGGCACTCCGTATGTGATCTCTTAAGATGCACCTATTTTTCTGGATGAGTTCATTTGGTACAAAACGCTCCAAGTTTGCCCTTCCCTTTTTCATGCGGCACACATTATTTTGTGTATATTATGTATGCACAGGGTAACAGTGGGTATATAACATCCCAGTGTCCCTGTAGCTTAAGCCTAACATGGTTATGGTTCAGATAAACACGTCTGTACACAGCTGCCATAATCAATGTGGAATGGCAGAACAATTTTGCAGATGCAGTCCCAGGAAAAGAAAAAAAAAAAAAAGCTGTCTTGTCCAGCTTCAGTAGAATCTATTCACCAAGAAAACCTGCGATAAAACAGTTGCACGTTTTATTTGTTAAGACAGTGATGACTTTGCAAGCTGGAGGGAACTGAAGCTGATGTACAATAGGATAATAGCATTATCACTTTGCAAATCAGCATGTGGCTGTGCTTGGATGCCAGCAGAAGGGTATAGGGGTTCTGAGAACTCTGGCTGGCGAACTGAAAAGGCAAGGAGATCAAACTGCCTGGCTGTGAGTGTGAATGTATGAGGATAAATTGCCACGAGTCTCCTTATGCTTGGTTAAAAACAGATTGCAGATGTACGTTTCCACTGTTTTATAAGGGGCAGGCAGGTGAATGAATGGACTTGAGTATGTGTGTGAGTTTGTGTGTGCGTGGGGGGTTAGGAAACAAAAAAATAGGGGAAGCTCTCAGTAGCCCATCTTAATGGAGAGCTATTGATCACATTTCATAACACTTTAATCTCCACCTAGACATCTTACTTACCTTGTGTAAAAGACATGCCAAGTTGAAATAAATTTAAAAACACAATATTTTAAGGACTTCTGAATTTTGCATGGTCATAAATATTAATGCAATTTCTGACTTCCAAAGAAAATAGGAAGCATTTAATTTTGTTGTTGATATCAGGTACTGCGCAGGTTGATTTCCCGAGGTGAAAGTGAAAAATGCACTATTTGGACTTAAATTTAGATTTAATAAATAACTAATTTAGGATCTTGTTCTATATGCAAGGATATAATCACAAGGCATTCGTTTTTAAAAGGTTTCATTTATTCTTGTGAGCTTAATTATTGCAAGGAAACTGTGAGCAATTTGTTTTTTACCAGTGTCTGATTTCTGAGAATGGTTATTAAATATTAAATGGATGCATAATTCAGGCAATTAAGAAAGTAATCACACAAAGTAATGTAATGGAAGTTAATTATTACTGCATAAGCAAATAGTTCATTAATGCTGGTAGTTGCTATGGCTGCATTCTTAATACATGCAGAACTGAAGCATGAATCCTCTGTGTATTCAAGGAGCTGGTAGGAAGTGTGATGCTACACAGAGAGAGCGCCACTAATGAAAAACAGAAGCAAATAAGGCCATATTGACCCCTGACTTGTCTAAATAAGGCGGGATCATCATTACTTAAGAGAGTTTTATCAAAACCGCGACTGCACTAGCCGCTTATAATTTTTTTGGTTTATAACACAAACCATGACTTAAGCCAGGAGAAGTCAAAAGGAATTCAGTTTGTTAAAATGAAAATCACCAATTGTACTTCTCTCTGTTCCATTTTGTTTTCATTTAAAATCAACCCCTTTGTTACATGGCTAAAGTCATCATTTGTAACTTTAAAAGACTCCATAGATTTTTTTTTTATCTTCCCCATAAAAGCATTAAAGCTGGCAATAGATCTTATTTTGGCCTGCTGTTCAGTCCCAAGTTAAGATCTTGACATTTCTTTGCTAACACTACCTCTCTAAAGCATCATGCTTCATAAAGGTTTTTTTATATTAATTCGATACATATGGGTTCCGGTGCTTTCCAGATCTCATGCTGCTGTGAGGCACCAAGGTGGTCAGAGTAGGCCAGGCGAGGCAGAAAGTGGGAAGACCGGACAATGGCCTCCAAGACCAAGTCAGGCCCTCCTCCAGAGATCCACTCCTTTACTGGTTTACTTTTTTACTACTCAGAACTCCCAGGGCTCACAGCAACACTGCCAAGGCCTGCCCCCTCTTGTCATAGAATTTCACACAGAGAACAGTAATTCTGGTAGGTCAGGTGCTCTTCTACCATTCCAATTTAGGCATCAACTCACCACACTCCTGAGATTATCTGCCAACTTATAGTGCCATTACAAAGCTCTACCAACCACCTGCCAAGCTGGGGGCTGTGCTAGGTGGGGCATGATAGAAGTCAAGAAACATTGGTCCCATCCAGAAGATGCGTTCAGTCATTCAAAGAGAATCTGGCACTTGTTCTAGCCACTGAGGGAAATAGAAATGACATCAAAGACATATTCTAGCTCTGTTCTAGGGAAGGAGCTATGGTCCTCTTTGAACAACGGTTCTTTTAGCCTATTTTGAACCATGGAGCTCTGTACACTTTAGTATAACTGGGCAATTACACAGAGTTGCATTTAGTTTTGGGGGGCTCGTAGTCTCCCTAATCTTATCCATGAAGCTCAAATTTAAGACCCTCTGCTTTAGAGAAGCAAGACTAGTGTTCTTCAACCAGTGAACATTTAGAGCATCTGTTCGACTTTTTGGCCAATACATTATAATTACAGAAGAGAGATTGGTGGGGTCTGAGGTAGTTTAAGGAAAACTTTATAGAGCAAATGAACCTTGAGCTTGACTTTAAAGGATGGATATCTTGAGGTCAAAGGCAGAGCATTAATGTAGAACAGCATGAACAAAAAAAGAAAGGTAAGACTTCTTTCATTTATTCATTAATACATTCATTCACTTAAACGTTGAACACATACTGAATTAGATAATTAGAGGAAATAAAAGTAAGATGTAGTTCCTTGACCTCAAAGAATTTACAGTCTGGAAGATGGACTACAGTAAGCATAGAAACAACTATGTTACACAGGAAAAAATGTAATTATTCAGAACATAATCCAAAGAGCCATAGAGGAAGGATGAATTCTATTAGGGAGTTTCAAAGTGCTTTATATAGGAGACACTTCAGCAGGGCATTATTGCAAGGAAACTGTGCAATAATATGGGCAGGTATAAGGCACCTTCAAGATCACACCTTTGGTTTAGATGTCACACGCAAGAGGAGAGAAGCTGTGTAGGCAGGGTCAAGGGAAGTGGAGAAAAGGTTGTGCATGTGGAAAACATGTTTGGCTTAAGTAAAGCATAGGTTATGGGTGAGGAAAGCTTTGAAAGGCGAATGGGGGCCAGATCATGGATGCCCTTAAGTGACAGTTAAAGGAGTTTGAGCAAATCATGGAGAATCACAGATTTTACTTAATGTGGTTTTTTTAGAAGATATCTTTGCCACAGAACTCAGGAAGCATTGGAAATGGGATGACCCTAGCATTAGGAAGACCTTACAGTCTGCTCCAGGAATGTAGGAGGGGGCCACTGAAAGACTCATGTTGAGCCGGATTCGGTGGCTCAGCCTGTAATCCCGCGCCTTTGGAAGGCTGAGGTGAGTGGATTGCCTGAGCCTGCGAGTTCGAGTCCTGCCTGGGCAACTTGGCGAGACCTCTACAATAAATCAAAAAATGAGCCAGGCGTGGTAGCGCATGCCTGTAATTCCGGCTACTCGGAAGGCTGAGGCAGAAGGATCGCCGGAGCCCAGCAGGTCGAGGCTGTGGTGGCCGGGAGCGGCCACTGCCCTCCAGTCTGGGCGACAGAGTGAGACTCCAACTCAAAAAAAAAAAAAGAAAGAAAGAAAGATTCATGTTGGTGTATGGCTGAGGGAATTAACATGGTAAGCAAGAGAGTATGAGTAGCAAAGGGGGAACAATGGGAATTTATAATTCACACTCACCTGATAGGACCAGAGATAGGGCATGACTCATGAATCACTTTCCAAAGGAGGCATCATTTTTATTTACTGGGAAGGAAGTGGATGTGTCACCATGATGATGGATTTTTTTTCCTTTTCAGTTTTTTGAGTTGGAGTCTCACTCTGTCACCCAAGCTGGAGTGCAGTGGAAGGCTTACAGCCATCATAGTCTCCACCTGCTGAGCTTAGGTGATCCTTCTGCCTCAGCTTTCCAAGTAGCTAGAACTATAGGTGTGCGCTACCACACCCTGCTTATTTTTTGATTTATTGTAGAGACGAGGTCTCATCAAGTTGCCCAGGCTGGCCTCGAACCCCCAGGCTCAGGCAATTCACTCACCTTGGCCACCCAAAATGCTGAGATTACAGGCTGCGCCACTGCACCCGGTCCCCCCCACCCATTTTTTTTGAGTTGGAGTCTCACTCTGTTGCCTAGACTGGAGTGCAGTGGCACACTCACGGCCACCACAGCCTCAACCTGCTGGGTTCAGGCAATCCTTCCACCTCAGCCTTCTAAGTTGCTGGAACTATGGGTATGCGCCACCACATGTGGCTAATTTTTTGACTTACTGTAGAGATGAGTTCTCGCCAAGTTGCCTGGACTGATCTCAACAACGATGGATTTCTACAGTATCTCTGCCACTCTTCCTCTGAAGAAGAGTCATTCTGAACCTGCTTCTTACTTCAGAAGGACAGGCCATGTATACCAGTGATATCATTTATTTCCTCATAACATATTTTAGTATCTCTGCATTCAGGGTCATGTTTTGCCACACAACCCCTGGTGAATACAGTTAGATCGTTTCTATAAATCTTTGGCCTTTATAACAAACTCTTACTCTGCCAAGGGTCAAGACCATTTCCTTGAGTAGGGCTTAAAACTTTCAATATATGTACTTCTTCCCTCTCTCTGATTTAGGAAAGAGCTGTTTGTTCAGCTTTGGAAGTGGAATCTCCCACATTACCTTATGTAATTTTAATATCTGAGAAGTAAAGTGGAAAGATACTATTTCCGTTTGGCAGATGAGACTCAGAGGAGATAAATGCCTAGCTTAAAATAACATAGCTGGTAAAAGAGGACCCTAAGATTTAAACCAAACTTTCTATCTCAAGAGAGTATCGACGTTCAAGAGGACCCTGAGGAAGGGGTAACAGGAGCCTTTGCTTTCCATATACTTTCTTCCAGGATCATTAGTTCAATTTTAACATTTACAGGCCAAATTGAAGTCTGGTTCAGGTAGATCACTTGAAACTTTGAGTTTTGTCTTTGTTTTAGGGAATCCAGTGCTTCAGTTTTCCATTCAGCATACAATTAGTTCTTTACCCTTACAGAGATTTCCAATATGGCCAGATTGAATTCCATCTCACATTCTCTGCTAACATACTTTCTTACTCTAGGTAAGTCTTATATCATTTCTGCATAATCCCTCTACTTGGGAGCAGTTCTCTCATTCCCTTCCAAGACACTGGAGGCTTTAAATGTCAGAACTGATCCCAGCAATAAAAAGTGGGCACTTGGCTTGCTCATCTGTATATCCAAGTTCCATTTAAGGTCTTAAAGTCATTGGTTTACTAAGCTGACTCCAGAAGTTTCCAGAGAATCCCAAAGGACTTCCAAATTTCACTGCTTCTTCTTCACTGATGAAGTGAAATTATTAGATTATAGAGTTTTGCTGTGATGTTTGACATTGTTATGCCTGATGCCACAAAACTCTCCTTTAACACGTGCCAAAATTTCTGCTGTTCGGTTTTATCCATTTACATGTTGAAATTTTTAAACCTTGGGAAAGTAAGCAGATACAAACCGACTAAGGATGTGTGTGTTGGACACCTAGCTGGATAAGTGGGCATTTATATCACATTAGGACTGTGTCTGACTTCTCTCTGGCAACCTTTCCTGTAATAGAGGTGGCAGGTAAGGGCAGGGCTGAATGGGCAATCCCCATCTCGTGTGAACTCGGGGCTGGCCTGCATTGCTCTCATTAGACAGCTTCTAAGATGCCAGAGAATGTCTCAGATCACACTGGAGCTCTCATGTTAAACCCTCCACAGCACCACAGAGGGGAAAAAACACACCTTGTAGGGACTAATGACGAATTCCCTACATCATGTCTAATGTATCCCAGGGTGCTAACTTCAGCACACCTGCCTTCACCGCTGGTAAGGTAATGAGAGTACTTGTGAGTTACTGGTCACTGACAACATTTATAATATTCTTCAGTCTAACATTATTGCATAGGTCAGTGTGCAGTGTTCGCTAGGAGTGGGTGAATTCTGTCACCTTGGGAGCCCCAGTTTTATGGGTATCATTGCTTGGTGAAGTGGTGCAAAACCCTTTATAAATGAGGTGGATGCATTTGGAAAGGTTCTAGGTGTCCCATGATACCCTGTTAAATTTTGTTACTAATTACATCATCAAGAGGTAATTATAGCACTCTGAGGCCAGAGATTTTAAAATCATAGCCATCCAGGAAATTTAGCCCATAAAAAAAGGTATGCATTGGCCTGGATAAGTAGGATGGCTGACAGAAAGGGTGAGGGTGGTATGCGGCAGGAGCCTGAAAATCCAGATTGCTTGAGTGTGCTTAGCACCTAAGCAATGGGTGGTTGTCACCTTCCAGACTGTCCTGTGGAGTTTGAGGGTAGCTGCATTAGGGGTATACTTTTCAATTTTAGAGGATCAAAAACTACTTAATTCACTCAGGGATATACCTAGAATTTTTATTTTTTTCTTTCCCAAATCAATTTAGTAGGTACTCAGAAAGCTGGACATACATTCTATTTATGGAAAGAAAAGAAATGTGAACTTCCTGTGAGCAGCATTTTAAGAGAATGTAGAATTTTTTTGGCATCAAATCGCTAAAGATAATGCAATGCAGTGAGACACAAGTATGCCTGCACTCTATTTAAGAGAACTCTTTAGACTTATCTCTTATTTCTATCTCTATCTCCTTTTGCATTCATTCCATGCAGAATGAACTAGAATGAAGACCTCACTGACTCCTTTCCTGAGTGGTGCTCTAACAGAGTGGTTAAGAATGTGTCCTCTGGAATTAGAATCCCTTTAGTTACTTTCTGGCTCCTCCACAGTCATGTTATGCATTAGTTAGGGTAACACTGGTTGCTATAACAAGTGTACCCCAAACTGTTCCCCCTTTGACACAATAGAGGTTTATTTCTCATTCATGTAACAATCCAATGATAGTGTTCCTGATGAGCAATCTTCCATGTTATAATCCAGAGATATGGCTCCTTTGTCTTGTGGTTCTTCTGCTTCCTAAAGCCTCAGCATCTTCTGTGTCCAGTCAGCAGATAAGTAGTGAGTGTGGAGAAGACACAGTCATAATTGACTGGGTTAGGAGTCACACATTCCTCCACTATTTTCTATTGGTAAGAATTAATCACATGACTTCAGCTAGATGCAAGGGAGGCTGGGAAATGTAGTCCCTTACTGGGCAGCTGCTTCTCATAAACAGCTTTATTCTATGGAAGGGGGAGCACAAAATGTGGTGAAAAGTTAACTGCCTTTGCCACACTTAGTCAATATACTTCAAATCTCTGTTCAGTACCTTATCTATAATATAGAGCAATGACAATACCTACTTCTAGAGTTGTTATAGGAATTAAATTCGATCATGTATATAAAATGTTTGGCATACAGAAAGTATTCAATAAAAGTTAATCATTATTTGTATTGTTATTAATTATTCCTTGAGTTACTTTACTCAACAGAGGTATTCATAATTAATATCTCACATTACTCTAATTAAAGTAACTGGCTAGGCAATATGTGATAAGAACCGTGTTTATTTTCTAAACAAAGAGAATCTATTTGATGGGGGGTAAAACTACACAGTGTGACCATCAGACAGTCCCTGAAGGATGTGAATCCTGCTGGTAAAATCATGGCTCCTGCCCCACTCCTGTTGCTTGTTCTATATACAAAAGGAGGAAAAAGTTTGAATTTCTCAGAGAGGATGACTAAACGGCTCACCATTTCATTATCTGCATGTTATTTTTCAATATTTATTTCCATATCATTTCCATTAGGAATTACAAAAATTTGTCTTTGAGTCTATCTAGCACTGTGTATGTGTGTGTGTGTACTTAAAGGACTTTAAAAGGGCATTTTCAATCCTTGATTGTGATTCAGTTCCGTTTCGATAAAAATGCTTCATGAATAGCAACCAATTCAGTAAGGTCAATTTTCCTTGCTGCTAAATTCCTTTCAGAATGCAGAAAAATTCCATGGTCAACAATAAGAATCCTGGCAAGGTAAAAAGAAATGAATGAAGATTAAGATTAAATACCCCTCAGTTTTATACAGGGGGCCGGCTGTTGACTCGAGTGCTACACTCTCTAAAAGCTGTTTACTTTGATAACAATTTTATAAGCTGAACCCAAGCCAGGATAAATCATAACAATCCTGACCTAATGCAACTCACTTAGTTAGATATCAGAGCAGTATAGCAGAGTTCTTAAGCACAGAGTGCCCGAGTTGGAATCTTGGCTTTACTCCTAAATACCTGTACAACCTTGGCTGAGTTACTTAATCTTTCTGAGCCTGGTTTTCTCATCTATAAACTGGCATAATGTCTGTGTTAAAGAATTAATTGAGATAATTTGGTGTTATATGTTTAATATAGTGTTTGATGTGTATGTGTATCATGGCCCCTGCCCCACTCCTATGGGGCAGGAAGGACTTATTATGGCACTGTTTTAAAAGTTTTTCTTTTATTTATTCATTTAATCCTCATAACAACCATATGGGAATAGATACTATAATTATTCCTATTTTACAGGTAAGGAAACTGAGGTCCAGAGGGGTTGATTAGTCTTCCCGAGATCACATAGCGAGTTAAGTGGTAAAGTCAAAACTCAAACCTATGTTCACTGACTCCAGAGTCCATGCTTTTTTGTTTGTTTGGTTGGTTGGTTTTTTTTGAGTTGGAGTCTCACTCCAGACTGGAGTGCAGTGGCCACTCCCGGCCACCGCAGCCTCGCCTGCTGGGCTCCAGCGATCCTTCCGCCTCAGCCTTCCAAGTAGCCGGAATTACAAGCATGCGCTACCACGCCCGACTGAGTTTTTTTAATTTATTGTAGAGATGAGGTCTCGCTGCCCAGGTGGGTCTCGAACCCACGGGCTCAGGCAGTCCACTCACCTCAGCCTCCCAAAGGCGCGGGATTACAGGCTGAGTCACCGAGCCCAGCTGAGTCCATGCTTTTAACCTCTGTATTTTGCTGCTTCTTCCTAAGAACTCAGAGTAGTTATTCTTCACTTACATTTTCATTAAAAGGTAGAGATTCAGAATTTCATTAAGGAATGTTTAGCATAGCTCTTAAATTTGGATTAAGAGCCTTGCTAACTTTACTCATCAATACTTGAGTTAGTGAATGAATGAATGAGTAAATGAGTGAATTAATAATAAACAAATCTTGTATAATATGAAGTCAGGAATGTGTCTTAGAACCATACTCTGGAAATTAACATTGGTTAGAAGACATGAACATTATAATACCAAAAGGTCACATTCAGCACAAAATGACAAGTCCCATGCACTAGTTACATTTGAGGCATGGGAATCTCCCTGCTGAGTCTCAGACTTCAGATGGAGGAAGCTTGCCATTCCTTGGGAAGCGCCCAGTGTGATGGTCCTATGTGTGTGCAAAGGTGAGTTGCCAGATTCTGGCCCATGTAAAACACATTTGTATCTGACTTTTTAAAACCACATTTGGTGTTCTATTAGCAGTGTGTAGGAGGCCCGAGTGTTCTCTGCATTACACTAATTGTTTAAGCATGACAGGTTATTACTTCAGTCAGAAGGGTAATGTAGATTGGGGGGGAAAAGTAGGGCACAAACACAATTTTCTAGCTTTTGAGAAGCAATTATAAATAGATGAGATGCCATAAAAATATTCCACATGGGATGGCTCATCAGTAGGACTGAAAAGACGACTGGAGCACATGAAGCCAAGAGCAGGAGTGGTTCAAAGCTGACAAGGTTACAGCAATGATTTAAAAATAGCAATGGAAATTCTGCAGCAAAACAGAACAATGAAACCAAGAGTCACAGTGCTCAAAAAAGACATTGGCCCAACACAATGCTCTTTCATTGGATAAGCTATTTTCATAGCAAACCCAAATTTCAAAATGTCAGCCTGATAAATAGGGGAGATCTGAAAGAATAAAGTCAAGGTGTTTTGTTTTAATACTTAAAGGAAAAAAGGAAGCTTATTCTTGTTTCTAACAATCTTTTAGAGCTTTAAGGAAAGAGGATGTTAGGCTTTCAGAATAGATCTAATTGTATTTTGTCTAGGTGTTATTTTAATATATACAATCATTAAGTAGGTTCAGACCACATTATGAGACTCATTTTTTCTCTATAATAGAATGAATATTGGTGAGAATTTAATCCCCACGAAGAGCTATAAAAGTTTAAAATATAATGTCTTACTCTCATTTCCATTTTCTTCTGAATATAAGTGCTGTCTTGGTATGGTAAGATAAGACAGAGTCTGCTAGCAGCCGATATAATATATAGCCTGGCAGGACAGCTATGCATATAGATTTCAGACTTATCTAGTCCTAGGTTTGAAAATCATTTTTGCTGGTTTTCAAAACCATTGACTGATAGATTTGTGACAATAGTTAGTATCTCCAAGGTTCCCCTTACTCGTTTCTAAAATGAGGGTAAATATCGTCTACTTCATAGGGTTATTGTGAGACCTAAATTGATGAATGTGAAGTACTTAGTGGAACCAAATTAATAGTATCTGTCGTTGTGATTACTTTTATTGTTGCTGTCTGTAATCTTGCGCAAAGTGTATATTTGGCAGGTCATTTGACCTTTTTGGCTCTTGACTCTTTCTAGGGAAGTGTTTGGCCAGGTAGCTCTGAGGTCCCTTGAAGTTTCAGGATCAGATATATATGTGTGTATGTGCATATATACATATGTAGTCATTGTTCCTCCTGCTAGGCGATGACCCCTCAAAACCAAGCTTTATATCTGAGATTGAAAATAAGATCATAACTGATGTCGAGGACTAGGTACATTGTCACAACTGGCAAGAGCAGTTGGACTTTATATACCTGCTCTGTCTCGGAGGTACATTCTTATTTACTAATCATTTAAAAATGAAGGAAAGATGTTTCAGGCACTGTCTTATTCTGCTCTAAATCCCCCATTGAAAACACGCCTAGAATTAAATAGTACCCAGAGAGGAGCAGAGTGCAGTCCTATCTCGACCTCCTCAGCATTGTTATTTGCTCTGTGATGGGAGAGAGAAAAGCCATCCATAAAGTTCTAAGTGAATTAGAAAGTGGCGCAGCTGCAGGAGTCCAGGGCCGATTTCAGGCTATATTTTGACATTGATTATCCCTGCCTCTGCTATTGAGTGTCACCCTAGTCAATGGGATTACAACAGGGAATTTAAGGGAGCACAGAGAGAAAAAGATACACAGAAGCACAAAGAAAGTATTAAAAGGAAATACTCAAGAAAGGCTAAGTTAATTTGGGCAATCAGGTAGAAGGATCAGAGTAGAACTTCTGCCAAGGAGGGTAATAGGAGTACTAGCCCATTCCCCTGGCTGAATCTTGCAGCTGTTACAGAAAACCTAGGATCAATGTTCTATCTTATCATTCTCTCTATATGTTGCAATGTTTATATTTGGAAATTTTTTTACATTTTAAAGATCTGGAAAAAAGAAAATCTATAAAGATGTGGAAGACAGAGAATTAAGCACCCAATAATAATAATGTATTCATTTTATATACTACTTAACACGTTACAGTGTATTGCTATATATTTTCTCTTCATAGGTCCTTACAAATATGCTTTGAAGGTATTGTTAGCTTCACTCTATTAGTTGGATGCACTAGGCTGCAAGTAACAGTAAACTCAACTCAAAGTATCTTTTACAACAAGTATATTAGATCCCCTTATCCTCTGTTTTTCTTTCTGAAACAGTGACCCAAAAATAGATGAGTGCAGTAAAATAGCATATTTTGAGAGAGTGGTCACATTCATATAACTTTTATTATAGTATATTGTTATGATTGACCTATTTTTATTATTAATTGTTAATCACTTACTGTGCCTAATTTATAAATTAAACTTTATCACAGGTATGTATAGGGAAAAACATAGTGTATATAGGGTTTGGTACTATCTGTGGTTTCAGTTATCCACTGGGAGTCTTGGAGCATATTCTTTGCAGATAAGGAGAGGGCACTGTAAATACATTCTTTCAGTTCCGTGTTATGGGCAGATTTTAAGGTTGGTTGATTTAAGGGCACAACGTTATCATCAAGACCCTCAGTTATCTATCACTGATGTTGTCTGCATCCTCATCCTCAGGCTCACGGGAAGATGGCTGCAGTAGTTCTGGACATTACTACAAAGCCCAGATATTTCCTGAGAAAAATGAAAGATCATTTTCCCAACCCCACCCCCCATGGCTCTCTCTTCAGAGTGAGGCATTTTTTTCCTCAAAGCCCTCTTACAAACGTATCTTCTTGTCTCATTGACCAGAGTTGCATCTCATTCTTGAACTGATCACTGGCAAGAGGAATGGGATTACTTTTAGACCGATCAGGCCCATTTCTGAAGCTGGAGTGGGGTCCCTGAGGCACGTGGCTATGAGGAGAGAGGTGGAGGATACCAAAACAGAATGAGGTTTATGTTAAAAAGGAAGTGGGGAATGAATACACAATAGGCAACTCAAAGTGTCCACTGTACCCAGTACCCAGGAAACTGACTCAGAAAAGCAAAGGGGTTGCCTAAGACATGGCAGAGCCATGATTGCTAAAAGCAGTATTTTTTAAAATCAAGAGTGTATAAAATATTCACAGAACTAGAACAATCTAACTGTAAGATACTTTAAAGATCATCAGACCCAACCTTTCTTCTATCCCAGTACTACGAGAGGGTGGCGCTCAGTATCTATAGCTCCTCACCAAGAGAGCTTATGAATGTATGCCTCTGATTTGAACTTATCCTCTGACACTGTTAGTCTTCCCAATGAAGGGTAACATGTGCATACCGCATGAAAAGTTTAAACATAGAAGAGAATACATAAATTCAATGGACAGGCTGGTGAGAGAGAGAGAGAGAGAGAGAGAGAGAGAGAGAAATCTCAATCACTGAAGTCCCTCCTACTCCAGAGGAAGATGGGTATGGGAGGACCAGGGAGAGGCAAGAGCACATCTCCAGCTAAGTAATGGGTCCTGGAAATGGGCAGCCTCTTCTACTCTGAGCAGTCTTCCTATTTTCCCATGTCTACTTCAGTAGAACCTGCGACCTCCTTATCACTTCCCTCTGTTTCCTACAGCTGTCTCTTTCTTTTACTACAGTCTCTCACCCTTGTTTCTTAAAGTTGTATTTGTCTGTTCTTATTAGATTCAGGCATTCAGTTCCATCTGGTATTACCATGATAAATCTAGAATAGGAGTTGGGAGTTGTTTCCAAGTTCTGCAGGAAAAAAGTCAAAAACTGTGGTACTACCTCTTTTAGCCTGAAGTTGAAGCATCTTCAAGATAAGCAAATCTTTGTCGCACAAAAATGGACAGACAACACACAGCATAATCCCATGAGTTAGTATACTAGCTGAGTCTTTGTCTCTTTGTTGAGCCTCATCAAGTATTCCTAAGACCTCATCTCTACAATAAATCAAAAAATCAGCCGGGTGTGGTAGCGCATGCCTGTAATTCCGGCTACTCGGAAGGCTGAGTTGGAAGGATCGCTGAAGCCCAGCAGGTCGAGGCTGTGGTGGCCGGGAGCGGCCACTTCACTCCCGTCTGGGCGACAGAGTAAGACTCCAATTCAAAAAAAAAAAAAAAGTATTCCTAAGATTGCCCACCTTTTAGCATAATTGGAGAACATCTTAATGCTAAAATAATCACATTTCCCCACCTTATCAAAGACACTTTTATTCAAGCTTGGCAGGGGCAAGGGTGGGTATGCTACTTAATTTTGAGATTGGCTGCATGCTGTCAGGACTGTTGGCCATAGCACCATGGCTGGGCCACCACCACTGCCCTAAGCATCTTGTCTACCTTTTTGTCCTCAGGTCTCTCTTCTCACAGTTCAAAATCTGGGTAGGATTTTGTCTGTCTGTCTGAGCATGGGTCAAATGTTCTTGCTCGGGAGTGTGTGTTCTTGTGTAGGAGGGTAAGGAAGAAGGAGAACAATATCCTGCTTCAATCTGTGGAATGGGAGAGGTGTCCTGTCACCCACTAAGGCTAATCCAATATAGAATTTAGATGTTAACAGTTCAGATGTTGGACAGCCAACAAATGGCAAGTGTCCATGACATTAGGCATGAATTGTCTGAACTTCTAGAGTGGAAGAAAAGCTCACACCCAGCCAAAAGAGAAAAAATAAGTTAAAGAAAAGAAAAGCCATGAAGTAGCAGAGCAAATCAATCAAACGGGACTCAGCAAGCTATCAAATATTTCTTAGACTCACAACGGTAATTGTTCTCAAAGATTCAGGTACTTGAAAATTAATGAACACCTAATATAAACTTCTAAACTTCATCTCAGACTTATTGAATGAGATTCCACTGGGGATGGAGATCAGAATTCACATTGTTTATAAACTGGATAATTCTGACACAGTTGGTTGGTAGACCCTCTCTGAGAAACACTACTTTGTGGGTACTGAGAGATAATCAGTGTTAATATAAAAATAGCTGAATTTAAGTCGGGTTTTCTATTTTATACACTTTATCCAGATGATCTCATTTCAATCTCAAGATGTCCACTTTACAGACAGGCTAAGTGCTGCACAGAGATGTTAAATAATTTGCCTGAGGTCACAAAGCTGGTAAGAAATGGACACAGAATTTGCACCCCATGCTGACACAAGCCCATGCTGTTATCCTAGGTTTCCTGCTAAGGACTAAGAATCCAAATGCTGAAGCTTATAGCCCTGGTTTTTTCTGAAGTTTGTGGGTTCTGGGGATTGGTCCCATAGAGAATACAAAGACAGAAAGAGAAGGATCACATCTAAAGAGTATGTGAAGGCCAGGCCTGGTGGCTCACGCCTGTTATTCCTACAGCTTGGGAGATGGAGGCAAGAGGATTGCTGAGCCTATGGGTTCAAGACCAGCCTGGGCAAGTTGGCAAGACCTCATCTCTCCAATAAATCAAAGAATTATCCAGACGTGGTGGCACGCGCCTGTAGTTCCAGCTATTTGGAAGGCTGAGGTGGAAGGGTTGCCTAAGTTCAGCAAGTAGAGGCTGTATAGCTGTGAGCATGGCACTGTACGCTAGCCTGGACCACAGAGTGAGAATCCAACTCAAAAATAAAAAAACAAAACAAAACAAAGAGAATGGGAAGCTTGAAGATAAAAACACTAACATGATCTCAGTGGCTAATATGCTGTGCCTTGATGTCTATTAATGTTCTAAAATTTGGTCCAATAATCTTGAAACCAGAAAAGAGAAAGAGGGTATAGATTTTGTATGACATTAGCAAAATTGTATTGTCTTAGCTTCTTCATTTTTATGGGAGTAAATTTTGCTAAGATCTAAAATCCATCCTGGATTCAACTAATGGAAACCCTTAGACAACCAGATTTATTCTCCCTGCTTTTATGGGGATGGGAGGAGGAGGATTGGGGGAGGAAAGATGACAAATAATAAAATAATAACAAAAGAGTAAGGATTTTGAAAAAATTACTTTCTAGGACATGTTCTCAGACCAGTGCAAACTCCACCCAATATCCCACATATTATTTATGTGTGTCCAAATAAAGGGAATAGGGATGACGGAGATCAGTCTCTGTAATGCATATGCTGTCGAAAGGAAAGGAGTAGCCAAGTGTTCTGTACATAACAAAAGACATCACCTGAGTAAGTTTGGACTCAACTGAATAAAAAACAGGAGAGTTTCAGAAAAAGAAGAGTAGCTTCCTCTCGGTCTGAGTGGTGGGTCCCATCAGGAGGCAGAGAGATAGACAAAAGTCTTTTTGCACCCATGATCCTTTGATCCTTTATTTTTATAGGGGATAAAACAGTAATTTTTCTACTGACTCACAGAAAGATTTCTAAGAGAAGCCCACAAACAGCCCTGGATTATGGTGAATTTATAAAGTTGGTAGAAAGCATAAATAAAGATGATTTCCTTCATCTTACTCTATATATCAATTTCCATTTAAAAACCATTTCAAAAGCAAATATTATCTTTCTTTTCATCCTACATCCTTATGGAGTGTGAAGAAGAGATACTGTGAATATTGGTTAATAGATAGAGAGTTAGAGGAATCTACTTGGCCTGTCCAGCTAGAGCAATAAAGAGGTATCAGAGGGACAATTTAAGGGTCCTTTTCTGCCACCCATCTCCTCCATTAAATAACTCTACCTTTCATTAATCATCCACATTAGCAATGTGACCTCACATGCTTTTCTGCTTGACGTCCCACCTGCTCCCCATCTCCACTGTAAAGAGTATTTTGGTCAAGAAAAATGCTTTTGAAATTCTACCTCTTATAAGTGGAACTGTAAAAACAAGTAATTTTGATACCGGTTAGGGGATCCCAAATTTGGAGTTCTGCCAGAAGCACCCAGAAAGATGATGCAGGCAAACCCCAGATTTGGGGTTTGGTCTGAGAGCCCAAATGGGTTTAAGGCAGGGGAGTTAGCAGAGGTTACATAGATAGATACATTTTCCATAGGTAAATCTTAGAAAGCGTTCAGACTTTTTTTTTCATTTTCTTAAAAATTTTTATTTTAAAGATATGGGGTACAATTTAGGGTTAGGTACATTAGTGGTCATCATACAGGTAAAGTTTGGACCTCCCTTCGGTCCCCACTTTGCCTGGTCTGGGATCAGGTACCCTTAGTGATGTCTTGTGCCCCCCACCCCTGGCAGTATCCCACTACTGCCAATCTCTTTCTTACAGTATTATGTATGATAAATGTTCAGGGTCCGCTTATGAGTGAGAACATGTGGTACTCAGTTCTTTGTTTCCGTGATAGATCACTGAGAATGATAGACTCTAAATCTATCCAAGTTGTTGTGAAGTCCATAATTTTGTCCTCCTTTATGTCGGCATAATATTCTATCATGTATATGTACCACATTTTTTAATCCAATCCACTTTTGATGGGCAGCATAGTTGGTTCCATGTTGTTGCTATTGTGAATAGTGCTGCAATAAACATGCATGTGCAGGTATCTTTTTTATAAAATGATTTGAGTTCCTCCGGGTATATTCCCAGAAGGGGAATTGCTGGGCTGTATGGAAGGTTGATTTTTAGATCTTTTAGAAATCGCCACACTGTTTTCCACAGAGGTCATACTAGTTTACACATTCCCACCGATAGAGTAGAAGTGGTTCCTTTTCCCTGCATCCTTTCCAGCATCTGTTGTTTTTTGAGTTGTTAATGGCCATCCTGGCTGGAGTTAGGTGGTGTCTCAGTGTGGTTTTGACTTGATTTCTTTGATGATTGGTGAGGCTGAGCATTTTTTCATGTATCTGTTGGCTGCTTGTATGTCTTCTTTTGAGAGGTGTCTATTCATATCTTTTGCCCACTTTTTAATAAGGCTGTTTGTTTTTTTTTTCTTTCAGCATGCTTGAGTTCCTTGTAGATCCTGGATGTTAGACCTTTGTCAGATATACAGTTAGAAAATATTTTTTCTCATTTTGTGGGCTGCCTGCCCTCTCTCGATGGTTTCCTTTGCTTTGCAGAAGCTTTTCAGTTTGATGAGGTCCCACTTGTCTTTCTTATCTCTTATGGCATGGACTTTTGGGATTTTGATCAAGAATTGGTTGCCGGAGACGGGGCAAGATGGCGACGGCATAGGTGAACTGGTGAGATTCTCTGAACGTGAGTTCCCAAAAAGGCTATCACTTCGCTACCCCCATCCCCCAGCCCACCACCAACCGCGCTGGGGTCAGGCCCGGGAACTTCAGTCCCACGCAAGGCCAGATATTGCACTCCTCCCCCCCACTGCTGCCGTTCTACTCGTGTGTGGAAGTCTCCGGTCCCAGCCCCCTCCAGATCCCTCCCCGGCTGCATTGTCTCCAGCCCGGGCACCCGGCATCAAGCCGCCGGTCACACAGGGAGGCTCTGGGCACCCGCCCCTCAGAGACGCTGGTTCCATTTCTGGCTGAAGTCCTCTGTAGGGACCCAGTGCCACTCTCGCTGTTTAGAGCCTGCCCTTTGGAACTTTGGAGCTCTGGAACTCCGGGTCCACCCTGGCTGAGGCACTCAGCGTGAGACCCCAAATCAGAGGACCCAGACAAGTGGAGAAAAACAGATCTGCTTAAACTGCCTTGCCATTCTCCAGGCAGAGACTTCCATTGCCCTGCCCACCTATCAACAAACTTTACCTCATTTCCTAAGGCCAGGTATTGCAGCGTGCGGGGAAGTTTTGGGTCCCTGCTCCCTCCAGCTCTCTCCCCGGCCCGGCACCTGGCACCGCAGGTCGCACAGGGAGGCTCTGAGCGCCCGCCCCTCAGAGACACCGGTTCCATTACTGGCTGAATACTCTGTAGGGTCCCAGTGCCACTCTCGTCATTTACAGCCTGCCTTTTGGAACTTTGGAGCTCTGGAACTCCGGGTCCACCCTGGCTGAGGCACTCAGCGTGAGACCCCAAGCCAGAGGACCCAGACAAGCGGAGAAAAACAGATCTGCTTAAACTGCCTTGCCATTCTCCAGGCAGAGACTTCCATTGCCCCGCCCACCTAGCAACAAACTTTACCTCAGCTCCTAAGGCAACAGTGTGAAACAGGAGACAAAGCCCCACCCCTATGCTGCAACGAAAAACAAAAGGGAGAGGCTGGAATCGGAGATCACAGAAGTGACTCTAGTCTGATCGCTTATTTTGACCTATGATTTTATCATTGAAACTGTTGGTCTAGATTACGTTTGGTGTTTACCTTCTGACTTATACTGTTTCTTGATTTTTTTGGCCTGTCTCTGTTTAGCTATCAGTATTCTTTAGGGAATCTTTCTTACCTGTCTTTTTTCACTTCTTCCCAGCCCTGTGTCTCTCTCTCACCTGATAGTTGGTATGTATATCTGTTTTCCCTCTTGCACTTCTCCCTTTCGCTTATTTTGACTTATGATTTTATCATTGTAACTGTTAGTTTAGATCACGTCTGTTGTTGACCTTCTGACCTACACTGTCTCTCGATTTTATTGACCTGTGTCTGTGTAGCTATCAGTACTCCTTAGGCAATCTTTCTTATGTGTCTTTCTTCACTTCTTCCCGATCCTGTGACTGTTTTTCACCTGATAGCTGGTATGTATATCTGTTATCCCTCTCGCACTTCTCTCTTTCGCTCATTTTGACTTATGATTTTATCATTGTAACTGTTGGTTTAGATCACGTTTGTTGTTTACCTTCTGACTTACACAGTTTCTCGATTTTATTGCCCTGTCTCTGTGTTGCTTCAGTACTCTTTAGTACTATGTAGCTATCAGTACTCTTTCTTACGTGTCTTTCTTCACCTCTTCCCAGCCCTGTGTCTCGTTCTCACCTGATAGATGGTATGTATATCTGTTTTCCCTCTCGCGCTTCTCTCTTTCTAACTCCCTATTGACCCCCCCTTCCTCCATTATTTTCCTCTTCTATATGCCCCCTTTTTTAAATCTAGGGACCAAGACTGCAAACTGCTGAATAGACAGACTGTAAAGCAGAGGGAAAAGTGAACAAAACCAGAAGACCCTCATAAGGAAGAACAGGTCATTGCAGAAGAGAAATAAAAGCAACCCCACCTTCCCTCAAAAACAGAATTGAAGAGGGGGAGGGAAAGGGGTAAAGGGAGAAAAATCTACAGAAATGAAGAAAAACCAAAAGAAGAGTATGGGTCTCTCCCAGACGCCTGGGAGAGCAGACACTGAGAAAATTGACTTTGGAATACAAACAATGAAAAGTCCCCAGAATGAAGGGTGTCAAAATGCAAATGTAGATATCAAAACAATAACGGAGAGATTAGAAAGAATTGAGGAGACACAAGAAGAAACTAGGAAGGAGCTGATATCTGAGATAACTGTAATAAAGAATACTGTGAATGAAATAAATAACAAATTGATAAGCATGGAAAGCAGAATTACCCAAGCAGAAGAAAGAATCTCAGAGCTTGAGGACCAAAATATAGAAATAACCCAAACTCTTAAAAACACAGAAAATAAGCTAAAAAAGACAGAACAAAACCTTCAAGAGATGAGTGACTACCTCAAGAGGCCTAACCTAAGAATAATCGGACTCCCTGAGGCAGAAAAAGAAACAGAGACCACATTGGAACAAACTTTCCACGATATCATTCAAGAAAATTTCCCTCATCTAATCAGTGATATAAAAATTCAAACACAAGAGATTCAGAGAACTCCCGCAAGACAACAAATGAGAAGACCAACTCCTAGACACATAATAATTCGCCTAAATAAAGTAGGCACAAAAGAAAAAATCCTAAAGGCAGCAAGAGAAAAAGGCCAGATCACCCACCATGGAAGACCAATCAGAATAGCAGCAGATTTATCTGCAGAAACCCTGCAGGCTAGGAGAGCTTGGAGCCCTATCTTCAAAGTCCTAAAGGATAAACAATTTCAACCAAGAATAACCTACCCAGCCAAGCTAAGCTTCATCAGTGAGGGAGAATTAAAATCTTTCCCAGATATCCAATCCCTAAGAACTTATGCAGCCACAAAACCATCTCTACATGAAACACTTAGAAAGTACTAAACACAGAAGAAAAGGAAAAAAGAACAACGTTCTTCACAAAAGTACAGGGAAAAGAATAAAATATACACGAACCAACCCCAAAAGCAAAAGAAAGACAAAAAAAAAAAAAAAAGAAAAAACCAAGTGGAAGAACAATATCTCAATAAGAACTCCATGATAGGGATGAACTCTCACATTTCAATAATTAGTGGGAATGTGAATGGAATAAACGCACCACTGAAAAGACATAGAATGACAAAATGGATAAAATATCACCAGGCAACAATATACTGCCTTCAAGAGACCCATCTCACTAGAAAGGACATACACAGACTCAAAGTAAGAGGATGGGAAACAAATTTTCAGGCGAATGGAACACAAAAGAAAGGAGGAGTCGCGATCCTAATTTCAGACAAAATACCATTTAAGCTATCAAAAATTAAAAAAGATACAGAGGGCCACTACATAATGATAAAAGGTTCACTCCATCAACAAGAAATATCTATCCTAAACATATATGCACCCAACATAGGCGCACCAACATTCATAAAGCAACTTCTAGGAAAACGAAAGAAAGACATTGATTCTAACACCATAATAACTGGGGACTTTAATACACCACTCACAACCTTAGACAGATCATCAGGACAAAAAATCAGCAAGGAGATCCGGAACCTCAATGAGACTCTGGACCAAATGGACTTAATTGATACCTAAAGAACACTCCATCCAAAGACCACAGAATACACATTCTACTCATCACCACATGGAACATATTCTAAGATCGACCACATAATTGGACACAAATCAATTATAAGCAAATTTAAAAGGACTGAAATTCTACCATGCACCTTCTCAGACCACAGTGGAATAAAAATAAACATTGACACCAACAAAGTCCCCCCAAAACCCACAAAGACATGGACACTAAACAGCATGATGCTAAATAACTCCTGGGTCAATGATGACATCAAAATAGAGATCAAAAGATACCTGGAAACAAATGAAAATAAAGAAACATCTTACCAAAATCTCTGGGATGCCTTAAAAGCTGTAATAAGAGGGGAATTTATATCCCTACAAACACACATGAGGAAAATGGAAGGAACAGAAATTGACAACCTAACAAGCCACCTAAAGAAGCTGGAAAAGCAAGACCACAAAAACCCTAATTTCAGCAGAAGAATCCAGATCACCAAAATAAAAGCCCAAATCCAGGACATAGAAGACAAAAAGATAATACAAAAAATCAATGAAACAAAAAGCTGGTTCTTCGAAAGGGTAAACAAGATTGATGGTCCCCTAGCTAGACTGACCAAGAAAAAACGAGAAAAAAACCAAATAAGCATAATCAGAAACACAAAAGATGAAGTCACATCTGACCCTGAAGAAATACAAAAGATCATTAGAGACTACTACGTACACTTGTATGGAAACAAACTTGAAAACCAGAAGGAAATGGAAGACTTTCTGACATCACACAACCTACCTAGGTTGGAACAAGAAGAAATTGAGACCCTAAATAAACCAATAACAATCAAGGAAATCGACCACGTAATAAGAAAACTTCCTACAAAAAAAAGCCCTGGTCCAGATGGCTTTCCAGCAGAATTCTACAAGACATTTAAGGAGGAGCTGATACCAATCCTACTGAAGGTATTCCAGGCGATTGAAAAAGATGGAACTCTCCCCAAATCATTTTACGAAGCCAACATCATATTGATACCCAAGCCAGGTAAAGATCCAACAAAGAAAGA
>NW_007252408.1:0-15894 GCF_000164805.1 Carlito syrichta | reverse complement strand
CATGTGGAAGGTCATAATGTCATGCTAGACTCTGAGAGGAAGCTGGTGCCGATTTCAGGTCATTTGGGGCATCCTTAAAAGACAAGGAGGGAAATAAATGAAAATGTAAAGAGCAACTTTCCTCCAAGATGAAATGCACGAAAGCACTTCCCCACAGAAGGACATGCTCATGAAACTTGACATGACATGGACTCCAGCATACCAGCAGCCAGGTCTTCAACCAGTCACCCTGCAGGAGAGACCCCTGTGATGTCCACCATCATTTCCGGAGAGCAGCTTCCAAGATTCTCATCCTGGGAATGTCCTGTGAGGAAAGAAACAGAGACAGTTGTCAACAAATAGGGCCTGTTCATATGCCACACACTTCAGTCATTTGGTAATAGATGAGACAGACCAGGCAGGAATCACTGAACGCTGAGGAAAACCAGCAGTATGGAAGAGAAGTACCATGTGTGGTTTTGGATTTGTTGTATTTTGTTTTGTTTTAATGGAAATGGTACCTATTCATTTAGGTTATTGTTTTCTACCTAAGTTGAAACTAAATAGTTTGATCTAAAGGCATGTTTCACGTACAACTCATGAACCTCCTTTCTCTTGTTTCCTCTCATGATTTTGATTACCAGTTTAATTCCATTCAGGCTCCAAAGTAGGTGCCAGCTTCTTCAGTGCAAGGGCTGGGGTGATCAGAATCATAAGACAGTTTATGACCATGAGGAATTTTCAGCCTAATGTCAAGTAGTTGACAACTCAAATGTTTCCTGATTTCAATCTAAATATTTACTAACCTGGCAAAAATATAAGATTTGTAGGATTTATATATCTTTCAACTATCTCCACTGCTTCAGGATGTAGACCATCTGTAACCTCACATTGTAATCAGTAATATTTATCTTAGCTATTGTCACATGGAAACATCTTCAATGTCAAAATAAGAGATTTTAAAAAATGAAACCCTATAATATCACTGTCCAACAACAGAGGTTTTACTAGATAATCCATATCTCTGCCTGACAGAGGATGGCCACAGAAACATCTCTGACAGTTGTTGCATGATGTAGTGGGAACAAGGTCACTTCCTGCAAATGTTAGGGTTTTTAAGAATCCCACAGGCACTGTAAGAATAATTGGACTCAACAAGCAATCAATCATATCTGAAGCATGTGAAGTATACCTAAGGCCCAAAGGTCAGGATCCACGTTCAAACTCACCCAGTTGTTCAAATGGTCTGGAGATAAAAAAGATTTCATTTTGGAGAAGCATACATGGAATAACTGACATAAAGTTGAATATGAAATAAAGATACTTTTCTGTCTTCTTTGAAAACTCTGTAAGGAAAGATCAATATGAGAAATTAGAACTTAGGAATAAAATATTCTCACCAAAATTTGATGTCTTTATTATCTGAGTAATAAATATAAGCAAATTAGAAAATTTTAAGTGATATTTTTTCTTAAGAATGATTATGTTTTCAGAAACTAAACAGCAACTGATAATATACTAACTTTAGGGAATCTATGTTAATAATTTTCAGTACTAAACTTAGGAAATAAGTCATAATATAGTAATTACTATTTGGCATCCTACTAAGATATTTAGTGGGCAATTTAATTTTAAATTACCTGGTTTTTCCCTAGATTCATATATTACTAAATGTAATTTTGTTTAAGTGATTATACTGTGAGGAAAATCTGAAAATAAAAAGTGTGACCCTCTCTTTCAGTAAAGCTCTTTTATTGAGTGTGACAGACACTTAATTGTCCCTAGGTATTCACTGTCTCAAATTTCAACTTTTCTTTTGAGATATGTTGCCTCCCAGATGGTTTACCATAACACAGTGAGTCCTGGAATATCCTTAACTCAGCTTCTCCTAACCACAGTGCTCTCCATAACCTCTATACATGGTAGGCACCAGGAAGCTGGATTTACAATACTAAATTAAATCAGGTCGTTTCATCCAAATATGTCAGTTTTAAAATTAGATTGATGACTCACTTTGAGTTAATTTTTGTATAAAGTGTGAATTTAAGTAGAGTTTTTTCTTTTTCTTTTTTTACCCATGAAGACTCACTTTTTTGTAACCTTTTGTTGAAAAGACTAATCTTCCTCTATGAAATTGCTTTGCAATTCTGTTTTTTAAAAAGCTTCAGTGGGGTCTATCTCTGGGTTCTTTTTAACCTGTCCCATTGATCTATCTGTCTATGTCTCAACCCAAATCACACCGGTATGGTGTCTTCCAAGCTCCTTTCTCTCCACCCCTACCCTGGCTAGGGCTTCTCTTTTCCTCTTTTTGGTCCTCTGGTCAGAAAGCTTGGGGGTCCTAGGTTCAGCTGTGCGCTTCCGGAGACTGTGGCTAGTCTGGGCAGGAGACAGTGTCCTCTGGAAAGCAGGGCTTTATTTCACCTCTTTCAGAAAAGAAGCTACCCGTCCGCAGAGTGTTGGGCTCAGGCTTTTGCCACCTTCCTTGCCTTGTGTGAGAATAGAGGGGGAAACACAGGATAAGGGGGCGCTTCCCACTGGCTTCCCGGTTCCTGGGGCTAGAGCTGGGTGAGCTGCCTGATTCCAGCCACCCGAATTCTAGACCCCTAAGGTTCCGAAGGGAACGGAAGGTTCACGACCACTTTGGTGGCACTTGAGGGTCTTGTTTTCTCCCTCAGGGTGTCAATTCCCAGTTAGCTTTCAGGGCGCTCACATCCCTGCATCCTGCATCCTTGCGGGGTGCGGATGCTGGAGCAGCCTCCTCTGGGAAGCCAGTCCTGTGCGCTAGGCTAGGCCTGATCCATGCACTTCGGTGCCGTTGCTGTCACCTTCCTTTCACAGAGAAATTTTTTTACATAGTTTTCCAGTAACTAAAGCAATACAAATTTTAAAAGTGCATGTGAGTCATGGGATTTCATTGAAAAAATCATAGAATTTGGGGTCTGGAGAGAAACGTAAGAGAGTTGTAATGACCCCAAGTTTTTAGACAAAGCCTTGCTTTTTAATCTAATTGCAAAAAAAAAAAAAAAAAAAGAGTCTATGACCTGTAAGATCTCATTTCAATATGCCCCACCCTTTAGGGCCAAACCAATGTATAACCTCATGTATTGATTCATGATTTTGCCTGTAATTTCTCCTTTCCTGAAATCTACCCCTGCCTTTAAAACTTCTTGCTTTGTAAGCCACTGAAGAGTTCAGTCCTGAAGCACTATCCACATGATTCTCCTTGCTTGGCACCCTAAAATAAATGCCTTACTTTTTCTCACTGCAAAAAAAAAAGAGAGTTGTAATCAACCCTTTCAGCCATCAAGCTGAGAATAAATGACTTGCCTCAAGTCATCCTTAGCCCTGTGATCTTTCTACTGCACCATGTGCCCTTCGGATAGAAACTAGAAGACTTATCAGTAATTTATCCTCTTTCATTACACCTATTAAACATTTTGGGGGGAGAAAAACCAACACTTCCCATATCTTGATTGAGTTATACTGACGAAGCTGAACTATTTTACTGAATTCATTCTTGAATGTGGAGACAGTGGCATGTGGAAATGTTAATAATATCAAAATGCAAATAGTCCCCATACTCTGACAGTACTTTCAGTTAGTTTTGTTTCAATTTTTAACAGAATATTAAACATTATTGTCAACATTTTAAAGTCTGAGCAAAAAAAGTGTTTTAAAATCAGAATCACTGACTCCTTCCCTTGTGTCTCATGATTATAAAACTAGCCCTTAAAGCAGTATTTTCAATAAAGTACCAAGCCAGAAATAAATTTGTCTATAAAAAATAAATATACCAAATGCCTATAGTTTCTTTCCGTCTATGACCAATTCTCAGCCTTTTGCTACAGATTCATCCATTAACACACACACACATTGAAAATTTGATATAATAATATGGATAATTTATGTGAGACATAGTAATAACAAAAGCAAATGGCAAATGTACCCTGTTGTTAGTAATGAGGATGAATATTCAAAATTGTTTGTGCTGATTAAAAATGATAACTTGATATCTCAGAAAAATGTCTGTGATCTGAGGAGGATATAAATAAAATGGCATAAATAAAGTGGCCTTTTACGTTAGGTTACTTGGGAAGCGTGTATAGAGTAAGTGGGAATTAACTGGGCAGAACTGCCATACGATTCCTTGGTTGTAGCAATGGAAATTAAAGAACTCAGAAGGAAGAACAGGACATGATAATAAATGAAATATAAGTGATGAAGGGAGACAATCACAATACTATACAGTGAGTCTGAGGTTATTGGATAGGGAACTTATTACAGCTATAGAATTACTGAAAAAAAAAGGAGGGGGAGAGAAAAAGGCGATATGGCTATGGAATGGAGAAAAAATGAGTTCACATAAGAATATACTGAGTTTGAAATGTCAAGGGCAGAGTCAAATGGAGAAAGATATCCTGTGAAGGGACTCACCTGAGAGCAGGACACAAAAAGATCTTAATAGAAAAGTTATTTACGTCAAGAAAATGGATGAATTTATGACTGAGGTATTCAAAGACAAGACATCCCAGAGACTAAGACCGGAGGCCTGTTGCAAAAGGGAAGGTGACTGGTCAAAAAGGCTTGGAGAAAAATCTCTCATGACAGAGCGTGATCCACTTCTGAAAGGGAGCATTTGGAGACTGGTGGGGAGATGGCCGGATTGGAGGAAGAAGAACACCAGTGAATGAAAAAAGGATGCCATGCTGAGGGCCCAAAGCTTCAAGACAGTGGCAGTGGAATAGACTGCATTGGATGGTCCATGATAAGGGAAATGTTAGAAGACACAAGGGAAGGAAGAGTGGAAAAAAAAAATAGAGATAAGAATCTAAAATAAAATCAAAATTTTAGCTTATATGTTCAAAATATCAAAAAACTTTCTAGTATTTAGACTTTCCCTCAGCTGGAACAAGTTGGGTTGTGGGTTTATGCAGATATTCCCATATATACTACCTGGTCTACTTAAATAACATGCTAGAGATAACACGTGTTCTTAAAAGACTGACCCCAATGGTGAAATTTCAGCACTGTTAATAAAAGTCACTATAGCGTCAAAACAAGAGGAGGGAGTATTTTGAGGCTCAAAGAACATTTTGGTGTTTCTGATATTCATCTGTGTGATTAGTTCTTTGTTCAGGTGAGCCTAATCCGGAATCAAAAGAAGGATAAGATTCTTGGATGTGTCCTGAAGGTATCTAATAGCATTGGAAAGGTAGAGGATAGCTTATCAAACACTGACAACATTTAAAATTGGGCTAAAAGGAAATCTCACACATTTTGTTCATAATTTTAGAAGAAATGCAATAATAAAGATTTCATGAGTCAAAAATAATTGATCTGGTGTAAGTACTATTCTCATTCCATCAGACAAGCAAGCATAGAGGTTGTTATCAGTTAATCATCTACTTGTTTGAAACACAAACGTTAATAAAGAAACCATAAACAAGTGATATTTAAGGAGCAGCAAGATAAATAAAGCACCACTGCAAAAATCTTGCTAAATTTGGAAAACAATAACAAATATTAAAGTGAAATAAGTATTTTATTTGAATATTAAGACCTACTTTCAAAAGAACCATTAGCAACTTTACCAGTGTAAAGAAAGAACTGATTAATTTATAAGTATGAACAAAAACTTTCTACTTTTACTCTTTTTCCCTTTATATGTGTACACATGCATTTGTGTTCCCATGAATAGTTAGTTGTTCAGTCCAATAATCTGTTGACATCCCATGTCAGACAGGAGCACCATTGAATCACTTATGGATTTCATCAGTGACAGTTTACTCCCAGAAACTAAAAACTGAAACCAATAATTGTTACCAGGCTTTATGCATTAACACACAGACATACACACACACACACGCACACACACTTTGTTAAACTTCAAGTAATTATCTTCATAATTATATTTTTTGGAAAAAAGAAGAAAAGGATCTTCATATGTACCAGAAAATATGGTTTACTAGAAAAGCACAGAATCAATTCCCAACCTGAATATTTCCTATAAGTGCCTTGCTGAAAATCACTGAGGTGGTTCTAAAACATCACCTTGTCCTACTTCTGAGGCCACACGGAAAGCCTTTGTTATATTTGTAATAAGTCTGCACCCACTGCACATCATCCAAACTTAGTGGGGAGCTTGAAGTACAATAGGCAATCTCCAGCATAGGCTGGTTTGAATGAATTATCCTCTTAAGACTTTTAAAAATGTGTCCTTCTCATGAATCTGAACTCCTGAATGTGCTGAGTGAATTATAAATGTTAACAAACACTTTTCAAAATACCATTTTAGTAGGTTCCAGAACAGGTCCAAAGCTCAGAAATGGTCCCTTAACAGAGCTGGCCTGCTGGTCTTTCTCCAGGTTATTGGATGCTCCTACTTTGTAAGATTTCTGGAATGAATCTGAGTCACATCAAATACTAGTTGGAAATAATTTTATTGCTATCTTGTTCACAAACCAACAGTACATTTCTAAAGTTGCCAATAGTGTAAAAGAGCAGATATCCACATTTTGAAGTGGGTGGTTTCCCTGCAGTAACTCAAGTTGATTTTGTTCTTCCCAAGACTGATGAGTATTATATAGAGTAGAAAACAGTAGTTCTTCCTATCTGCAAGGGATGTGTTCCAAGACCCCAGTCGATGCCCGAACCAAGACTAGTACCAAATCCTATATATACTCTGTTTTTCCTATACATACAAACCCACAATGAATCATAATATATTTACCAACAGTGAAAGACAAATAGCCATCACTAATAAACAGAACAATTATAATAATAATGTTGAATTTGTTCAATCACAGTGAAAGACTAACACCAATCACTAATAAATAGAACAATTATAACAATAAGCTGTACTAAAAGTCATGTGAATAGGATCTCTCTCTCTTTTTCTCACTCAAAATATCTTATTGTACTATACTCACCTATTTTTGGTCCATGGTTGACTTTGGGTAAGTGAAAACACAAAAAACAAAAGCACAGATGGGGTGGGGTGGTGATACCATCATAAATGGAAATTCCATAAACATGTTTCTTTGAAAATATCCTAAAAATATGTATAATTCAATGAGAGATAAAAAGCTATATATCAGAAATTCAGATTCAAGGTTCCTGACAAACTGATTAACTTAATTTTTCTAATATAGTCAATCTTCTTTCTTGATATTGAGTAAAAATAGAAGTTGGTTTTGTTCACATTTCTTATCAATTAATCAGTTATTATTTTACATAGGTAAAGTTATCATATTAATTTTATAACTTTCCCATATATATGTCACAGGAAAGTTATAAAATTAATATAAACATTTAAATATTTTTGTTGTGCTCACCTACAGTTTCAAGGCAGGTACATCACTACTTCCCAATGTGATTTGTTCAAGCAGATGAAAAATACTAAAGAATCTGAATGCTCTTTGCAAAAGTAACTTCAATTTTTATCAGCAAAGACCCAATTTGGGTCAGAGGGTGAAATTTGCCTGATTAGATCTGCTTAATGAAGCCAGTAAACAGCTTCCAATGTTCCTGCTCTGTCACATTTAGGACACTAAACTTTTAAGAGACAGGTTGTTTGAAGCCTTCCTAATTATTTCATTATTACTCAAGAAGATTACCGAGGCTCAGCCTCTATTGTAATTCTCAAAGTTCTCGGTGCAAATTATATGCAATCTAAACTTTCTCTGGCTTTATGACCTGATTATTATTTAAAGTCTCTCCAGCATTGAACCTGAAGATCATGCAAATGGGTTCTTTAGGAAAGTCACTGTGTGGTTGAATAATTTTGTTTTGTAGGAAGCTAGCTCAAATTTATCATCAGTCAATTTATGATCAAAAAATTTTTTATCAATGTTCTTCTATAAAGAAGACATAATATTGTACTAGTTCCATTTTA
This sequence comes from Carlito syrichta, assembly GCF_000164805.1. Classification (NCBI taxonomy): domain Eukaryota; kingdom Metazoa; phylum Chordata; class Mammalia; order Primates; family Tarsiidae; genus Carlito; species Carlito syrichta. The sequence goes on along the minus strand of NW_007252408.1, from coordinate 8,021 downwards.
GCTGTGACAGAAAACTGATCAGGAATGCTATTATTAAGCCATAAGTGTCTGTTTTAAAATATGTTGCCTTACATTATTATACTGTACTGTATTATTAATTCATGTAATATTTCCTTTGGTTTTAGTATCTTCTATGTCATAATCAAAACTGAAATAACTCTGGAAATGTAAAGTATATACCATATATCTAAAGTTCACAATCAGAATAAACCTACAGCTTAATTTGCACAAATATGCACAAGTTAATTGGGCAGAAGTGACCTACATTCACTACATGTGAAGTCCACAATGCTGATAATAGCAATCGTATTTGCTAAGGTTTTCCTAGTTCATAACACAGTGAGGTAAAATGCAGTTATAGACATTCATTTACTAATTTAATGTTTATTGAATACAAATCTGTTAGATCCTAAAATATATTGATGAATGAATCATTATGTACTCATGAAGCTTATATGCTTATAACCAAGTGGGTACAAGATAAGCAAATATTTCCAAAGAGTGAGATAAACTATAAGAAAGAGATTGCTTATTTATGATACTGGCACACCTTACCCAGACAGTATTCTTCAGTGAAAGTGTTGAAGTTTGAGTGACATCCAAGTAGGAGGTAACTAGAATAAGGTCCTGGAAGAGAGACAATGCCCCAGGTCCTTGGTTTAGGATGGCTGTGGTGTAGGGTTAAAGTCAGAGCATGTAAAACTCAATATGGAGTTTGGCTTGATGTGGAGGTATGTAACCAGAGGAGAGAGATATCATGGCATTTCAGCTGAGGAAGACTGTCCTCACTGAACTAGAAAGTGTGTTTTAGAATGCAGATAAGAAGTGATGCTGTCCTAGATGGTGGTGGTGACTGAAAAAAAAAAGTACATGAAATTAATTTATATCTCAATTTATTCCCTTACAGGCATTGTTTTCTAATATAAAGTACAAATGGTAAAAAAAATATCCTTGGATACTGTGGAGCCATTCACTTACAGATCTAATTGTGTAATTTGTAACAATGTATTTCTTTATGAAGCACACATTCTCTGCATGTCATTTCAAGTTCCTAAGTTGTCTGGTCATAAAACATTTATCCTCATCTTCCAAAATGTGACTAAATATTATCCCCAATCAATGATACATCATATTTCATTCTTGTGCCACTGTTAACATTTTTGGGCTGAAAGGTAAAACAAAGGCTAAGACATCTGATTTTTCTAATGAAACAGAAGGAGAGAAAAACATAAATCAAGAACATAAAATTGTGTGTAATGAAAAAGAGATGTTTTCTGAAAAATACATTATTCAAAGGAAATGCAAAAGGAGGGAAAGAGAGGTGAACATCTCAAAATCTAAACTATTTTAACTATCTATGTATATATGATGAAATGTTACTATAGAAAACAGTATAACCCAGTGGAAATTTTATTTAGTTAGAACAGAGAAAATGAGGTTCTAATATTGTTTTTAATGCTTCAGGCAAGACACATAACTTTTTGGGCCATCAATTTCCACATCTGTAAAATTATAAAACATACTTTACTATGTATCTCATATGTAAATATCTAAAATGAGATAATAGTTTTGAAAATGGTTTTGAAAGAAAGATGGGCAAGGGATTCCATAATGATTCATTGTAGAAGTGATTTTTTGTTTTTGTTTTGGAGTCCAGGAAAAGCAAAGGGAACAAAATTCATTACAACTAAATGTAAAAAAATGAAACAAAATTTTTTAAAAAACTTTACTGGAATAGTATGTTAGTAACATAAAAACAGAATTTTATATGAATATAGTGCCTGAACCTATGAAAATTCTGTAGGGTACAGAAATTTATAAAGCTACACATTCTAAAGATTCATAGTCAGATAACTCCCCTAATGTTTTGCATGCATTCCCTGCACACATGTTTCACACATGCTCCCTGTTTTTCCAACAAGGTCAATGTTTTCATTATATACATTTACATGGTTATTGTTACTGTTTTCTAGGTCTGCAAATAAAATTCAGCCTCATATATTGATGCCACATTCTTGCTATTACATTGTAATTCTCACATAGTAATTCTAGACTTTTTGAATATACAAATCATCAAAATTTATTATAATCACTATAACACCTCATACACATCCTGAAACCATTTAGACAAAAAAAACCCACCCAAAATTAGATTTAGTATTCAAAGAACCAAATGTGAATAATTCAGAATTATTTAACCTAAGAGAGGACTCAGAAAACTTGCATAGTTTGAATATGCACATACTAAAAAATACTTTTTTATTTTTATTTTTTACTATACCCTCTTGCTACTGAATGTTTTATTGAACTGGTATCAGAAGCAGGGTTTCCAGTGCAGATACTTACATTGCAGGATTTACAGTGCTGTCCTCAGTTTCCTGTTTATTCTACTTTCAAGATATCAATCAAAGAGAAATAATAAAAACAGCAATAACTGTGGTGTCAGCATCAGGCAGAAACTGGAAAATGTGTCCTTGCAAACATGTGACTTGGGGTAGCAGGTGATGTGACCCTCAATACCGTTCTTTGGCCTCACTACTGGGTCGAACACAAGAGGTGGGAGCAGCTGGTCCCCAAACAAGTCCTCAGGGTGGGTCAATCGCAGAAACTGGGTAGGCTGTCCAGAGTCAGCCAGCATCTCTCTGCACTTGCTACAGCTTTTCCCTCTGTCCCAAGCTTTAGATTTCACCCACCACAACATTCATTAGGCTATGAATACAAGGATTTCTAGGAAGCTTTCACAGGAGGTAGTAGTCGTTCCCACTCAAAAAGGCTTCCTTCTCAGCTGTGAACTGCCCCAAAGAAAGAAGTGGGTTTTAATGGAAAACAGAAATGTATTCAGAGCACTGGGCGCTTCCAGATAAGGGGCCATGCAGGTTTTCATAAGCAATGGGCACCAGCATGTGTAGCTGCTGGGGAGAATGGGAAAGGAATTCTAGTAAGCAGGTAGCAGCCACGAAAGATGAAAAAGGGTAGAAGAGCAATAACATCCTTCATCTTTTAAATTGATCTTCTAAATTCCACCCAAAGTCAAACCCACTGTACTCTGTAGAGACAGGGACTGCAGGAAGATGTCCATTTTGTAAGATTAAAGCTCATTCTGTGCAGGACCACCATCATGTTTGTCCCATGACCTCAAGAGATGGCAGAATCTGAAATCTGTTCCTTCTAGGTAGGGAGCTTCTGTGACACATCAGATATATAACAACTTCCAAACCCGGAGCCTGGCGGTGGTTCTAGAACATGTTTCTCCTTTGCTTCCTCATCTGCCCAATTACTGTCCATCAAAACTGTGACCAGAATGTACCCGAGAATCAGATCAGCACCCACTCTCCCCCGGGAAGGAGGTGAGTGTGACAAAAGAGGAGGAGACTGTCCGAGTGGACCACGTGTCTTTTTACAGTTTGGTGCTTTGTCTCTCACTGCACAATCTTGCGGCCCAGAAGGGGATACCCACAGTCTCCCACAAGGTGCTCTTCCCTGAGAGCACCCACCAAAGACATGTTCTGCCTCTTCCCATACCTACATTGCTAAGAAAAAAATCAGGAAAAAATATTTTAAAAAACTGGTTATGGAAATTATAGCCTGTCTATGTCATACCTTGGAATATGAGAAGAGGTGAAAGCATTCTTGAGGAAGCCCTCTGTGTCAGGATAGAAAAGCAGGCCAAGGCTCATTTTTGGGTAACTAAAACAACACTTGTACACAATGCCACTACGTCTGTAAAAATGAGCAAGTACACAGAAACGCCAACAGCTAATTTATTTATAAATAAAAAACAAACAAATCACATATACCTTCCAGAGAGCCTACTGGTGAAAACACTCAGTCCCTGTTCTTACTCTCTTGCCTCTGGAGGGTCTATTCTAACTTCTGCTCAGACTTTTCACCCAGTCTCAGGACACTGCTCCCTATCTCAAATGCTACACTTGCCCCGGCACAAGTCTCTCACAATTTTAGCTGAGCAATTCCATTGAGAAGAAGGTGGTAATGGCAGTGAAGTCTTCAATGGGTGTTTTGTCTTTAACTTTGGTCCTCTGTGTCACAGATATGCTGTGGTATGGTCTTGAGGCCTCTAATTTCACAGAACTATCAAGCTTATGCAGAACCACTTGAAGCCTGTTTCTCTCTGAGTATGAGGGTGAGTTGCAGATACTTCTCTTTATCCTGTATTCATTGTATATAGATATATATACACACACTTCCCAAAGGTGAACAATGATATTTGTTTAATGCTAGAACCTCAAAACTCAAATGCTTACTGACATCAGACTGATAAAGACAAAGCCAAAAAATCCCAACAACAACATAAAACAAGCAACCCAAAACCTCACTGATACAGGCCCTGTGCAAGAAGGAATGTAGTGTAGGGCAGGAGAAACTGAGGCTTGAACTTTCTAGGAAACAGGCAAAACTATGCTTCAGTTTGACTGATTGCTTCCATGTGGGAATGAGGACCTGTACTTCTAGAGCTTCCAGTTTTTGAAGAGGAGCCAGGAATCCTTGTATGGAATTTCTTGCATGTTGACTCAGAAAAGCTAGGTATTGTGCAGACCAAAATGTGGGGAGAATTTAGTTAATGGGCAAGGAGTTTGTGGCCTTTGATCTAAACAGATTCGAGAATGAGAAACATTTGCCTATCTGCTCTCTGTTTTGCAAAGTTCTTTCTACACCTGAGTTGGGACTTGTAAAATAGTGTTTCTTCTTCTCCTTCATTCGGCTACTTTCAAATCATTGAGCCTCACTGTGTCCTCCCTCAATACAAACACCACCTGAGCATAGGGGAAGAGCCCACTGCTGAGATACAGGCACACCCCTTAGAGGTTACAGTAACCCGGTTGCCAGGGACCCTGGCTGACTTTTCCCCCATCTCACCTTTCATCCTTTCCAAGGCTCATCATCTCTCTTTCAGTCTTTCTCTCAGGGAGCAGAAGGGGATGACTTAAGTATGCTTGAAAATATTCTCTCATTATATATACTCCTTCCATCTGAGTCCAAGTTCTTAACACTTCTCACCTTGCCCACTTGTTAACTTACATCAGGTTTGTCTTCATTCTCTAAGTCAAACTTTCCTAGGCGGACAATGATATCCTCTTATGCCTCAGATACTACTTTGGCCACACCCAAAAGTCATTGGCTGCATTGCCTTAGGCTTTCCTTGTGGTCTCTGTCTGTTACCGCAGACTTTCACTCTTCTGTGTCTGTCCACCTGTGATACTTGTCCCCAGAATTAAATTCCCCCTTAACATTGGCCCTTAAAATAAGAGTTTCGGTGAAAATCTATTCAGCCTCAGTCTAAATTTTTAAGTTGAAAATAACAAAATGTTACTATGATGATGATTGCATGAAAAATATTAGGGAATCAGAAATTCAGCAATCTTTGGGTCACATTTATTTTCATTTACTTGAGAAAAATGTTAATACATACATAAGGAGATGGTTGTAAAAATTACAACCTTAGAAGGAGGAATATATGTATGTGCATGATCTCTTATTTTTATAGGAGTTAGTTAGCTCCTGAAACTTCTGAATGCCACTAATACTGATGATAACAAAATGTTCTGAGAAACTCTTGGATTTCTCATATGTTGTATTTCTGTAAAGAATTACATTTTCATTGTATGTCCTCACACTATTAGTTAACTGCCTTTTCAGTAGTCTTTACAATCTTCTATGGGGGACCCCCAAAAAACCGGAATTTATTTATAAAAAAGGGGGATTCTTACAAGTTTTAACTTTAGTCACCTTCAAAGCACTGTCTGTTTGATGCAGTACACCTATGGAGATGCTTTTTCCACTGCTCAGTTTTTGGGCTCGACAATTTTGATGCTTTTAGTGCTTTTGCCATTTTCTCTTTCACATCAGCAAAGTTTTTCCCTGTGAGGGACATTTTTTTTATTTGGAGAAACAAAGAAAAGTTGCTCAGGGTGAGATCCGGTGAATAGAGAGGATGGGGTGCGGGAGTCATGCCTTTGATCAAAAACTGCATATGCAGTGTAATGGGAGCAGATGCATTGTCATGATGGAAGAACCAATGAGTTACCTGTTTGCCACAGCCTGGGATATTTTTCCACAAATCATCATGCATCTTCTCAAAACTTCCAGACAAAAACTTTGGTTGAATGATCTGGAGGAACAGATTCTGAGTGTACTGCATGGGGCCTTTGCTTCAAAAGATAATTCCAGTTTCTGGGAACTCCCCCTTGTATATCACAGACTATACCATCAACAAAACTAAAGACAAGTAACAAACTAGAAAAAATATTCTCTGTGTGTATAATAAGGGAAATGGACTAATATACAAATAGCAAACTCACAGAGACACCAGTACATTGAGACACAAACTTATGAATAAAATCTGTGAAAATATACTCAATCTCACAAATAATCCAAAGATTGAATGTTAAAATGGCAATAGGATTATTTTGGCAATCAAATGACCAAATATGATTTTGTGATCATTTCAAAAGCAAGTGAATGTATGGGGAAATGGGCACTCCTGCACTGTGAATAATAGAATTTCTTAAGGGAAATCAAATAGATTGAGAAGCATGGACTCTGTGGACATTTGATGATCAGTATTCCATTTGTTAGCAGGAGTGCCGGAGAGAAAAGAGCATCACATCCTCAAGGGGATAGACACAGTGTGCCTTCCATGGCCATCTGTGGGAGTTTGGCAAATGCACTTTGGTTAAATATGTTATGGAAAACTATGTATTACTTAGAAGATCTACTGTACCAACATGAAGTCATAGAAATTACAAAATCAAGATGTTAAATATGATGATTTGATGCTGTGTGTGTGAAACATACTTTTTTATTTACATACTTTTACATATAAAACAATGTCATATATTTCTAATTGTCCCCAAATATGAGTATCCACAAGGGAAACTCTGTAGGATGCATGACAATTTATTACTGTCATCTATGGTGAAAAGGGTGTAAAAATGATGAATAAAGAATACTTTAACTTTTTCTTCAGGTTATTTTTCAAATGACAGTTGGTTGAAGTTTTGCAAGCATTAAACTTTATTTCTCAACTGATTTATATTTTTTATAATAAAATAGAATTTTACTTTTTGTTTTAATTCTTAAATCACTTTTTACTATTCAAATACTGAACATAAAGACTTTAAATAGTGAAAGACTGGATACTGAGCTGACAGCTAGACTTACGGACTGTTTAACTGACCATCCCACAGAAGTTGGATAGCAGAATTCAATCTTTAAAGAAGAAATTTTCCACAAGACTTTAAGGTTACTGAAAAAATGTGAAAGTGTGTTTTATTTATAAGGTCAAGTAACTAAAAATGTATTTATTAGATAAGACCAGGTTCCACTCTATCTGACAACCTGCGTGTGGGTATGTGGTGTGGGAGCACTTGCTCCTGAGTTGTCATTTATAAATTATAGAGTGTGAGTTAGAGGCAGTTAGATGCAGATGTGGAAGAATTATTTGTTTGCATGATTTGTAGTGATAGCAGCAGGAATGGAGAGTGAAAAGATGCTGGGCTAAATAAGATAATGTACATGACTACCATAAATTTTAGAACCCAGAATATATTTGATGCATAGTTTTCTTGATAAGGAAAAAGGAGACAGAGCTTTATCATTTGCTGGAGGTCACACTGATATTTAATGGAAGAACAAAGACCTAGGGCCACCTCAGAAACTAGAAAATGCTACACAAATATCAACTTCAAAGCTTTGGGAATATTTATCGATCTTGATAATTCAGAGGCAATGGGCACTGAACATTAAGACCATCAGATAATGTTAGTTAATCTGATCCTCAAAAGTTCATGACTCAAAGAAGATAAATAACTGCTTTATGCTGAACAATAAAAAAAGACTGTTGAGTCTATGATACACCCTTTCATTTTAGGATTTAAGTTTCCTTTTCTACTTCTCACAGTGAACACTGAAGTCTATGATGCAAAGTAAATTGGGATAGTATTAAACATATTTATCATGTAGGGCTGTTGTATGAGTTTATTGTGATGCTGTATGTAAGTGCC
>NW_007252407.1:0-85947 GCF_000164805.1 Carlito syrichta | reverse complement strand
TAGTAGTCTCTAATGATCTTTGTATTTCTTCAGGGTCAGATGTGACTCATCTTTGTGTTTCTGATTATGCTTATTGGGTTTTTTTCTCGTTTTTTCTTGGTCAGTCTAGCTAGGGGACCATCAATCTTGTTTACCCTTTCGAAGAACCAGCTTTTTGTTTCATTGATTTTTTGTATTATCTTTTTGTCTTCTATGTCCTGGATTTGGGCTTTTATTTTGGTGATCTGGATTCTTCTGCTGAAATTAGGGTTTTTGTGGTCTTGCTTTTCTAGCTTCTTTAGGTGGCTTGTTAGGTTGTCAATTTCTGTTCCTTCCATTTTCCTCATGTGTGTTTGTAGGGATATAAATTCCCCTCTTATTACAGCTTTTAAGGCATCCCAGAGATTTTGGTAAGATGTTTCTTTATTTTCATTTGTTTCCAGGTATCTTTTGATCTCTATTTTGATGTCATCATTGACCCAGGAGTTATTTAGCATCATGCTGTTTAGTGTCCATGTCTTTGTGGGTTTTGGGGGGACTTTGTTGGTGTCAATGTTTATTTTTATTCCACTGTGGTCCGAAAAGGTGCATGGCAGAATTTCAGTCCTTTTAACAAGGGTACCTTATTAAGGTAAAGTGGGGACCAAAGAAAGACCCAAACTTTACCTGTACGAGGACCACTTGTATACCTAATCCTAAATTGTACCCTGCATTTTTTTTTTAAAGATATGGGGTACATGTTATTTGCTTTTGGAAAGTTGATCAGGAATTGGTTACCTATTCCAATTTCCATAAGGGTGTTTGCTACATTTTCTTCTAGGATCTTATAGTTAATAATTTTTTTTTTTTTTTTTTTGAGTTGGAGTCTCACTCTGTCACCCAGACTGGAGTGCGGAGTGGCCACCGCAGCCTAGACCTGTTGGGCTCCGGCGTTCCTTCCACCTCAGCCTTTCGAGTAGCTGGAACTACAGGCGCGCGCTACCACACCCGGCTCATTTTTTAAAAAATTATTGTAGAGATGAAGTCTCGCCAAGTTGCCCAGGCAGGTCTCGAACCCGCGGGCTCAATCCACTCACCTCAGCCTCCCAAAGGCATTAAAAAAATTAAAAATTAAAGCAGATATAAGGAATAAGAGCAAGTTGGCCATTTCAAAGCTACTTTCCTTACAAGGTTAAAGCAGATGCGAATTCCTTATCATAGAAGCTCAGGTAGACTGACCCCCTACTAATTGGTTGCTATGAGTTTTTTTGTTTTTAATTGGTCATTTTAAAGTTCAGTTGTATGATGTGGCACCTAGCAAAAGAGACTCCACTCTTGTTTGTTCTGGTCTGTTGGGCCCAGTGCAAGTGCTCAGTCCAAAACAACAGACTCCCATAACTTTTGTTTAATAATACTAAATATGGCTTCACATCTTTTTTGGACTTCATACAAATCGCAAGACACCAAAAGCTCAGCACACATCAGTAATTTCTGCTACTAAAGTCTGCTATCGATGCATCACCCAGACTGAAATGCCAAGTCTGCATCAAGTATATGTAGAAATTTAAGCAGAGATGAAGTGACTGACAGTCTAAGAAACTTCTAGAGGCATAATTTGAGCAACAAGTGCCTAGATCACCACATCAGAGCATTCACTCTCCTCACAAAGAGGAAAAGCATGGGGGGGGCAGTGGCAGCATGGGAAACTACTAATAAAAACCTATTTGCACAAATATCGAATGACTTGAATTACTATAAATGAGCTCAATCACACAATACTTATACTAACATAAATCTAATAAGTAATAATTTTTAATATTGTACAAATCTTATCCTTAAATTTCATATTAAAATAATTAGCTATACACTACTGTTTTGTGCACAAAATGTCAATGCTATGCTTCTTAGAAACCTGGATCTTAAAATACTGCCGTTATCTTTTAGAATAGCATGGGTTAGGCCCTTAGTAGATACTATGTGAATGCTCATTCAACAAAGAAATGAATGAATCTATAGTGAACACTAGATGAAATCACCATATGGAAAAAAAAAAAAATTACTGGAATGTGTCCATACAGAAAACATAGAATACTGAGAACTTTTCATGAGAAAACAAGCATAGTTAATATAAGGGTAGCTTTAGAAGAGGAAATATGGGGTGGGAAGACACAACTTTTCACCAGGATTTGTTACTACTTAGAGGCTGAGGAAGCTCCTCAACCTTCCCCTCACAGAGGTGACCATCTATGGTTGGTGGCTCTAGGTCTGAGATCCTGGAACAATTAAGGTCATAGCTGGGAAAAGTCATTTAATTTCTATGACTCACTTGGCTCACCATTTGGCTCTGATAAATCATAAATGATGGCATTTGGTAAACTAAACTTGTGAGCAAAACAAAAACTTCCATTATTATTACTACCACTTATAAAAACACCTGCTATGTCAATATCCTTGGGCTTCTGCAACAAATTATCAGAAACTTGGTGGCTTAAAACAACAGAAATTTATTCTGTCACATGTCTGGAGGCCAGAGGCCAAAATCAACAAGGCAGTAGGGTCATGCTCCTTCAAAAGTGCTAGAGGAGAATCTTTCCTTGCCTATTCCATATTCTGGTGACTCCAGACATCCTCCCTTGGCTTGGGGCTGTATACATCCAATTTCTGTCTCCATCTTCATATGATCTCCTCCCTGTATGTCCCTGTGTCTTCAACATTCCTCTGACTTTTCTTTGTATGTCCCTGTGTTTAAAATCTACCGCTGGCTTTAAGCCCACCCTAAATCTAGGATGATCTCATTCTGGGATCCTATGTTACATTTGCAAAGACCCTTTCTCCAAACAGGGTCACATTCACAGGTTCCAGAGGTTAGGACATGGGTATATGGTTTTTGGAGCTCACCATTCAACCCATTACACCTGCCTAAATTGTTGAAAAGTTCCTTCTGTTCTCCTACTCTCATCTTCCCTGGTCCCAAACTATAAATGTAAAATAAAATTATTTCCAGAAATTGCATATAGTTTTGGCTAATTGCTTCATATTCTTGGGAAAATAAATGAGAAAATAACAAAATAACAAGTGGAGAAAATACTTTGCTAGGCAAGTATACATGGTGACAAATGCATTATTAGTAACAACCTTTTGCTCCTGGGTTACACAAGTTTATGTCTCTAGAATGTGATATTTATAGATGTTAAGTGAAGCATAGCCAAATGATTGAACAATGATGCTCTTACTTTAGATTTAATAATTAATTGCCATTGTGTTATGCATCAAATAAATGAGAAAATCAAATGCACATTTAAAAATTGAAGATAAATTATATTTCATTGTCTCAATCATCTTGGAAAGTAGAGGGATACCAGCAGTTAAACAAGGTCTGTAACATCAAAATATCCTCTGCTAACAATTAGAGCTAATATTTTAAATGAAAATATTAAGCTGCTCTAAATAAGCATCAATACAAATCCTGCAGGTGAAGCTCTATTTTTAGAGCTGTTAAAATCAGTTTTATTCTGCTAGAATATCTGAAGACAAGCAGTGTGTAGGGAAATAATTCACTATAATATATAAATCACACAGTTTTAGGAATTACACCATTTAAAAACTAAGTTAAAGAATATGGAAGTGTTTCTTTCCTCTTTTGACAAAACATTCCCAATGTTTCAGCAGGTTCGCTGACACTTCTGCACTTTATAATGAGTTATGGACATAAAGGACTGTGGCAGTTGCTGTCGGTCCCTGTATCCTCTGAGCCTCTTCAGTTCCCTGGGATTTCTAGTTCCTATATCTGCATCCTCTGCCTGAGAGCTTCTCCTCAGGCTACAAGAAGCCACATCACAAGGGCCCTGAGGACATTAACACACTCCCCTGAATTTCTCAACAATTGACCAACAAAAATTGGGATAAAATACCCCAGCTCCCTTGCTCCTCATGGGGGTTACCTCTGAGTCTAAATCTGTATCATTTCTCAGAGTGTCCCTATGGCGATAAAATTATGTCACCCACAGTTGTAATTGGTTTGACAACATATCCCACAGAGGTTGCCTTCCCTTCTGGTATTCTCATATGCCTCCCACTCCTCCTCTAGCTTCCAAATAGACTACGTATACTCAAACTTTGTCCTAGGTCTGCTTCTGAGGAAATTCAGTCAACAGAATTATTATTACCCTCTTTGCCTAAAATATGAGTCTTTCTGAAACCATTGCCATACACCAAACATGGAAATACTAACATTAAAAATGACAACTCATATTTGTATAGTGCTATAGCAGGTACTGCTAGATAATAAAATAGCATGCCCTATTCCCTTCTTCCTTTACCAGAATCCCAACTTTGTTCTAGCATTGAATGGCTATAAGTCTTTGAGAGAAATGCAATCCTTCCACAGATCTAGAGAGTAAATCTTGATTAGGTTTAGCAATCATATTCATTTAATTCCCATTTTCACTGACTGCTCAAGAATGGGCAACAGATGCAGTTCTAGCTTACAGGACCAGAACAGGAAGTTTTATTGGAAGCATCTGGGAATTTTTGTCTTGTCTTTATAAACAACATGAAGAGGAGTCATCCCTGGCCTTTAAGTGCCATGGAATTAGATAGTTTAGGAGTTGTGGGAGCCACATCACAAGCATGAAGTGAAAAGCCTACAGACAAAAGCCAACATACTAAGAGTGGCAAGGCAGAAAAATAAAATGGGAATTAGATCCTTGATGATATCTTTGACAAATGAATTAACTAATCCTTAAATAGCCTTATCTCTGGACTTCTTGTAATGTGAAATAATAAATCTTGTTTAACCTTTTGGAGTCTTCTGTTACTTGCAGCCTAAAACTAATAGAAGTGCTTTTCCAATGTACAAAACGCTTGCATAGAGTATCACAGTATGTGAAATGCTCTCAGACAGAGCAACCTAGCTAGATCATAGTGTCTCTATTGATCTTTCAGCCACAACTGCATCTTGTACTCTTTCCTGAGCAATCACTAAAAACAGGAATTGAATGAACATAACTTGGTAACAACTAATCAAAGTTTACAACCCCCTTCCCAGACCTACCTATACAGATACAGGCAGAAAGGCAGAAGAGGGAAGGATACTGCAAAGCCAGTACTTAATCTGTGCTCTAGTTATTATTATATAGGACACATCCTCATATACCTACCTCATAGGGAAGATAGAGGGATTAAATTAGATAACTGACATACATAATTAACCAAAAGTATGTCATATCACTCTGTAAGTGCTGGTTATTCCACTACTGTTGGATCAGAGAAGACAGCCCAACCCAACCTAATCAGTGGTTGGCATCTGTTTTCTAGATAATATATTGACACTTTAATCCACAACTGAGATGGAGAGGCTGGGATGAAAAAAGATGTCTTGGGAGAAGAGTAAGCTTAACAAAGGCACAGGACATTGAGAAAGGAGTATCAGCTATTCACATTGCTAAAAGTATTAGACAGGGGGTGAGCAAAGAGGGCTAAAAAGGCAGGCAGAGGCCAGCTCACGAGCTTTGAATGCCACGTTAAAGAGTGTAGACTTCGTTCTGTAAAAGCAGTGGGGCTTATTAAAGATCAGAATTTTTTCCTACATTGAGATTAAATAAGATTATATATGATTTTACTTTATATCACACTGAGGCTATTGAGGACGGACTTGGAAAGGCAAGACTAATGGAAGCCTTGTCCCATTTCTCTTGAATTAAATCCTTTCTTGGTGAATCAGGCTGTTTATTTTACTCAGCCATCTTAGAGATGCTTATTTAATCAGCTCCTTTTCCTAAACCACAATGATGGGGATAATTGCCCCCTAAGTGGACATGGAAAATAATTAAATTTAGAGGTGTTCATCTACTTCAGAATAGTGTATCATCAAATTTTGAAGGCTCAGTTCAACCACATGTGAAAAACGTTAGGCATTCTAGGATGTGTTTAACAGATAATTGACATAGCTTTTTAAACATGTATTCGTTCTTTGCTATCTTAATGTAAAATACAGAAAAACGAAACTGCTGAAATTCATGATTCCACAATGCACAGTGTGAGTCACTGTCCCCAGAACATTCTTTCCATAGAAATCACATGTTAGCACATTTTCCTATAATGTCAGTGTAACACATTGATGCATATTTCATTTTGTGGTTATCAGGTTGTTCACTAGAACCCTGGTTGTTTTTTTCTTTTTCTTTTCTTTTTTTTTTTGATGCCTACATAATCAGAGGTTGACTGTAAGCATATTCTGGAGAACTAGCTGATATAAGAAATGCTGTAGATGTCCGTGAAGGGTTGAACTCAAGATTGCAATGTGAAGAGAAACATACATCAGACTTGAAAGACTTTGGTCTGTGAAGAGAAAATTCCAAAAATATTGACAATAGTTAATTTGAAACATATAGACAAGATGGTTCCTTTGATTTACTAATTCTTTTAAGAACTAACACGTATAAGTATGAATGAACAGGATGTAAATGAAATTATAAAATACAACACTGGATCTTCATAGAGTTAATGTCCTCCAAAATAGATAGATCGTTTGCAATGGCAGACTTTGTGTCATTTTTCCCCTTCCTATTTTAACAGAGAAAAACAAAGATGACAAGAAAGGGAATCAGGATTTAGAGATAGTGTGAAAATATGTATTTCCTATGCAATTTCAGTCCCATAGAGTCACAATTGGGAAGAGAAGTGAAAAATACTGATGTCAGAGTCATTCTGGTGACTTTCATTGCACTTTCCTAGTACTTTAAGTTCATTGTACTCCAAGCCTTACAAGATATTTGATTAGAGTTATTATGACAAAAGAAAGACTTTTTTAGATTAACTTACTGACATCAGCCTTACTCACTGTCTTGTCCTTCTAAATCAGTTATGGTAAATGTTCCCCTCTAGCATCTCCAACCCTCAGGGAGCGTGATCAGAAACAGGGTTGATTTGACTTGGTCAACAACATGGATTCAATATCTATCAGCTCTATTGAATAGAAAACCAGCAGGAGGAGGAGGAGAACATAACAGACAACTTCAAATCAATGTGAATATTTGGTTTATTTGATATCTTCATGTGTCACTATTTGGAAATGTAAATGATCTAAAAAGTTATAAGTGCTTCAGCATTCAACTCTCCTAACAAACATACCTAAGTGCCATTAAAGATAAAGGTGAGGGCATAGCATCTCTCTAAAAGGTGCTCCTAACCTAAAATAGATACACTGATGTGGTAACACATGATAAAACATGGCCAGGCACAGGCAGTGACATGGCATTGTATGAACACATCAATTTTAGAGTCTGGCAAGCCTGGGCAAAAAGCTTAGCTTAGTCATTTACTTATTGTATAATCTTCAATACCTCATTTTCCTCTCTGTGCCTTACTTTCCTCATCTGTAATATGGAAATGATACTTGCATCACAGTGAAGTATGAAGAATTACAATAATGTAATGACTAACTCAGTACCTGCTACATGATGATGATTAATAAACTTCAGTGATCATCATTATCATTAACATGGCTAACTTTTAATACCTCAGGAATGAATATATTCAAAGGGCAACCAGTGAAAATTTGTAACCCCAAATTTTATCTAAGCAACATTGTGGAACTAAGTTCAGATTTTTGTATAGAAATACTATTATACATGGTGAATAGATTGACAGATAAGAAAATAAACATCTATTTAAATATCAAATTATTCAAAGGCACTACTAGTGACATTATGAAACCAAATGAACAATTATAAAGGAGTTTCAATGAGAAAATAAATTTAGAATTTTATTGGGGTGTCAAGACCACATCTCTGTTTGCATTTCTAACATAAAAATTAGAAAACGGGGTCTTTTCCCAACTCCTCAAAAACTCATCCATAAATGAGAATGGGATTCTCCAAGATTTTCTTCTCCTAGTATGGTGGAAGACTTCTTGCAAGGTGAAACCAATACAAAGAGAATCTGAGACCAGTGATGAAGCAGGAGAAGGAGTTTTACTATGAGAAGCAGTATGGAAGCCACTCAGGACCAGGAAGAAGGGCTGGGGGTGCTAAATTAAGGACTCAAGGAACATCAACAAAGGTGGTCAAGTTAGTGCAGGAGCATGTATTCTAAATATATACTCCCTTTCCCCTTTAGTGTTACATCACAGGAGCAGTGAGTCCGAGGCTAATGCAGTCAGGGGACAGGAGTGTCAGCATCATAGGAGTTGACATGTACCTAGATGGTAGGGATCCTTCCTTTGTCCTATCCTTCCCTTTCCGCCTCTGTACCTTGCTACCTGGCACTGGAACAAAGAGAGTGAAATTCCAATTCACTAAGAAACACTGGGAAAGAACGTGTCCATTTGTCCAGTAAGCTGCTGTCCAAGAGAAAGCTTAGGATATTAGAGTCCTAGCCAACCCCTGAGGCTACTACTGGAGAAAGTGGTCAAGAATATGAATAATTTGAAGAAGGGGGCAGATTAAACCACATAATTATAATAAGAGGAAATTGTTGGTTTGGAAAAAGTAAATCCTTTTTCCAGGATTACCTCAAAGAGGAGTTCAAAAATGATTTCACCATATTGGATGAAATAAACTGAAGACAGGATATTCCAACAGATTTCTGCCATCACCAGAGTGACTATATTTCCTGGTTTATGTCTTCTGAGTCAGCGTAATTATAAATACCACTCCCTTTCACTTTTAAACTGTCATGTTAGTCAGGTTCGAGTGGCTCAGCCTGTAATCTTGTGCTTTGGGAGGCTGAGGTGAGTGGACTGCCTGAGCCCGAGGGTTCGAGACCCACCTGGGCAACTTGGCGAGACCTCATCTCTACAATAAATCAAAAAAAAAAAAAAATCAGCTGGGCGTGGTAGCACGTGCCTGTAGTTCCAGTTACTTGGAAGGCTGAGGCGGAAGGATCACTAGAGCCCAGCCAGTCGAGACTACAGTGGCCAGGAGCAGCCACTGCACTCCAGTCTGGGTGACAGAGTGAGACTCCAAATCAAAAAAATAAAATAAAATAAACTGTCACATGTAAATAATAAATTATAGAGTCAACCTAGCTATAGCCTATACAGCACATTCCAGCATCATTAAAGAGCTACAGATATTTTAAGAGTTCATAATTGTATCTGTTTCATCAAGGACTATGTCCAGATCACCAAGCCTCCCATAACTAGACTTGCCTATTCTCAGACCTTTGCAAGTCAAAGAATGATCTAAGTCTTGGAAAGGAGACTCAGTGATTATAAGAAGTCCAGGAGAGGGAGCACATATGTTACACCAACATGGGGATATAAGCTGGGGCTTCCTGATTCTGAACATGCAGCTGTTGTCATTGGTACCAGGAAAGAGAAAATATAATTGCAGAAAGACAGTTGGATTACCTGAGCAGGGTAGGGACGGGAAGTTCTTTTACAAGTGGAATAGCAAATGATGACTACTCCCATAGAACTGTGGACAATCTGCCCTCAAATCAACTGCACTTTGAGAAACTGGGCATGCCAGAAAGGAATCTCCCATGTTACTCATTCCTCCTTGGTGTGGAAAATACACTGATACATCAAGCCCTCTCTGCCTGCTGGAGATTGGAGGAGTAAGCAAGTCATCATTTGTGAGGCCTTGAAGGGCTCTTTTTTTTTTTTTTTTGAGTTGGAGTCTCACTTTGTACAGACTGGAGTGCAGTGGCATGCTCCCGGCCACCGCAGCCACAACCTGCTGGGCTCGGGCAATTCTTCCACCTCAGCCTTTCAAGTAGCTGGAACTACAGGCATGCACTACCATGCCCGGCTAATTTTTTGTTTTATTGTAGAGATGAGGTCTTGCCAAGTTGCACAGGCAGATCTCGAACCCTCGGGCTCAGGCAATCCACTCACCTCAGCTTCCCAAAGCACAGGATTACAGGCTGAGCCACCGAGCCCGGCTTGAAGGGCTCTTCTAGGGGAGGAGAATAGTAGGTGTTGTAGCTATCCTTCCACAAAAATACCAGCTTATTTTGTGTGTGTGTAAAACAGCATCTATGAAAATAGAAAAACAAGAGAATCTTCTGTAATGCTACTCAAAGCAGAGAAATATTTTTAGCACAATTAATAACAGAGGGATGAACATTGAATGAAAGAGACATTCAATCTTAGCAGTATAAAAGGTCTGACTGTGGAATAGGTATTTCCTTCATTCATTCAAAACTCACATATTGAGTGCTTACAAATTGTTAAACTCCTAACTGCTTTAAGAGTTAGGAATACATCTATGATTAAAACCGTCAGAAATTCTTGACATGAGTGAGCTTATATTCTAGAGTTGGGAACTTAAATTCTAAAACTTGACATTGAGACTATATCTACAAGGACTGGTTTTCTTATTGCCTTTATCCACAGAATGATCCAGAAGATCTCTTGAATTTCTTACAAGGAAATTAATGCCTGAGAGCCTAAGTCAAATGTCATAGAAAGAAGACAAAAGATGCATGGGACAAATGGAGAGTTTTAAGTGTGTTTGGAGAGAAAATTGATTAACTGAGGTTCCACAAACAAGAAAGGGCAATGCCAGTGGAGTACAGACTAAAGGCCTTTAGTGCTTCCTGAGGCTCTTAAGTGCAAGTCCAGCACATTAGTGAGCCTCACCCAAGATGGCCTCCAAATAGATGGCTACAAGCCTCTCAACCCTAGCGTAAAGAATTGCCTTCTAGATGCCCTGCTGTGACTGAACAATCTAGAAAATGTTCCCTCATCCTTGTATTTGGTTTTGACTTTGGTTTGGGGGAGTTTCTTTGAAAATTTTGCTTATTTTAAAGATGCAGGTGTTTGTTTTATTGTATTGTGCTTATTTTTGGCAATGAACTATACTGCCCAGTCTTCTAATGTTAAGGACATATTATGTAAGAGTAATTTATGTCTATAATGACATTTTGAAAAGAATAGAGTTTAAACTGTGAATTTTTCTAGTGTTTTAAACCCAATGGTTTTCCAATATATTATATGTGACATTTTACCCAAAAGATGAATAAAAAACACAGAAGCAGAGCTTCTCTGATTAGAACTACCTGCCCCCTCACCACACAAGGAAATTATAGGTGAACAGAGTGTGTATATGGATGTAATATACTTGGTGGTGAGAAGAATCAGCCTGTTCACTTACCCTCAGTCATAGTTCTTTTTATATTTGTTTTCTTTTTTTTCCTCACCATGGTTCTCTTCTCCCATCATAGCGACCTCTGAGGAGTCTTCATTAAACTCCTTGAGATGCACCAAGCACAGACTAAAAACCCTGACCTGTCTACATTGGTAGGAAGTACTGCTACCCAGCTTCACTTTCCAACAGCTTCAATCCATATGGGCAAAAAAGGGATGTGAGAGAAGGTATAAGTCTTTTCAATATGAACAAAGAGAACCCTGATTAAGAGATTTCCCATGGAATAATTAGCTGTCAGAATGCAAGAAATGAAAATATCCTTGTATAGCTGAGTGACAACCAGGGTTTGTACTGACCACATGATGAACTAGCAGAAGAGAACCATGGTGAGGTAAAAACAAAAAACAAATATAAAAAGAACTATGACTAAGGGTACTATGAACAGGCTAATTCTTCTCACCACCAATTATATTATATCCATACACACACTCTATTCATCTCACAAGCATTTATGAAGTGCTCACTACGTGCCAGGAATGTTGCTAGGTATTAAGAACACAGAAAAAAATAATATAGAGTCATCGCTGTGAAAATGCTCACCATCTTCTATAGGAGACAAATCTGAAGGCATAAAGATACAAAGATATAAAGATAATCTAGCTTACATGTACATATAAAGTACTAAGTAAAGTGCCAGCATACAATAAACTAACTGTAAATGTGAGCTATTGTTAGCAGCTCATTTTCTGTTCCCAATTATAGGCCCCCAAGGAAAAGAGAGCTGAATTTTCAAGGAGTGAAGACTTTGATAAACACCTCCAAATCAGGGAAGAAGCCCCCAAGCAGGAGCCTTTAGAAACAATAGAGGCTTTTGCTCTGGTAAGTAGTTTATGCAAGCTGAGGAGGGTAACTAACTTGTTTGGAATGATGAAGGGAACATGAAGAATTAGCACATATACTTAGAAAATAACATGGAAGAGATGACTACGAGATTAAAAAAAAGAGAGAGAGAGATTCTGCTTAGGGAAAACAGAGGCATCCAATTGACTTTTATCAAGTCTGTGCTTTGTAGTACATGGTGTTAAGTCTCTTCCCTGCCTCCTCAAGAAATTTTCAGTAAAACCTGTGTGTGTGTGTGTGTGTGTGTGTGTGTGTGTGTGTGTGTGTGTGTGTGTATGTGTGTGTGCGCGCGCACACGCGTGTTTTTGCGATGTCTGGGGCTAATGTCCTGTTTAGGATTAGCCTTGATTGAAGAAAGAAGTTTCTGGGGAGATAATAAGCAGAGGAAGGACTGATGCCAACTAGGTCCATAAACAAAACAAAACAAAAAAGCAAAAGCATGTTATTGCAGGTAAAAGGAAAGTTATAGGCACAATGGGAACAAAAAAGGGAACAATCGGCTCCCCATGAGAGGTGAGGAAAAGATACAGAAAGTAGGTGGCATTTGTGCTGAGTTGCAAGGAATGGATAGTTCACCAGGGAAGATGAAGGAACAGGAACAAGGAGAGATTAATATGTAGAGAAGTATGTGAACTATAACATGCCAGTTCTGGTAAATAAAGTAGTTCAACAAGACTGGAAAAGAAGCTGTTGAAAGAGCAAGGAAGAACTCAAACAATGTGGTATCTTGAGCTCTTCTTTCAAATGACAAACCCACTTAAGGGTAAGCAGCAAAAAAATGAATCCAAACAAAGAATTCAGGGATATCAAGTCATGGTAAATGAACTGATTATTTTCTTGAATATTATTATTTATTTTTTGTTGTTCTGTTGGGTTTCAAAATTCAATTTCAATTTCAAATATAAATTGGCTTTACACTCCTCTGTTTTTTAAAAAAAAAGTCTCTAGTTTGTGCCTTTTAATGGAGTTCTAGGTTCTAAAAACCTATTTACACATTCTGATCTCATTCCCTACAGTTTGGGAGCTTAAGGATTTTAGGAGTAAACAGATCGCTAAGCAACAGAACAGTTATTTGTTTTCCTTGTATATATGGGAGGTGCCAAAAAAAAAATGTATACACATTTTAAGTATGACATTTGCTCAAAAGATGACATTAATCAAATGAATTTTAGTGTCACCATGTGAGAGGCAGGACAGTAAAAGAAAATGGCAGAAGCACAGTAGACCAAATGCCATACTACACATTGCTACTATAATTTAATTCAACTTCAAAAAGTAATACATAGATAATATCTCTTAAAATGTGTATACATTTTTTGGCACCCCCTGTATTCCATAAAATCAATGAATCTTGGTTCTAAAAAAAGGTCTCCTTGTCCCTGCTTTCAAGAATTGGAAAGTCGCCAGGTTCGTTGGCTCAGCCTGTAATCCTGTGCCTTTGGGAGGCTGAGGTAGTGGATTGCCTGAGCCCGTGGGTTCGAGACCCGCCTGGGCAGGCGAGAACTCATCTCTACAATAAATAAAAAAAATTAGCCGGGCATGGTAGCGTGCACCTGTAGTTCCAGCTACTTGGAAGGCTGAGGCAGAAGGATCACTGGAGCCCAGCAGGTCGAGGCTGTGGTGGCTGGGAGCAGCCACTGCACTCCAGTCTGGGCGAGTGAGACTCCAACTCAAAAAAAAAAAAGAATCGGAAAGTCTATAAAATTGCTAAGAATGTTTTTCAGGTAGAACATTCCAGTGACTAACAGTTTACATTGCTATGGTTTTCTTTGTTGTTCTTACTTAGTAGTTTAGTCATTTCTCTTGTCTATCTCTAGTGAAGAAGACCAAATTATCTTCTGTATTGTTTTCACATATTTCAAGTCACCATCACTTTATTTCCAGAGGCTAAATAATTTTTAGCCACTTCTCATATGTACAATTTTCATTTCTTTAATCTTTTCTCTGCTTTCGTAATTTCATGAAAAGCCTGTCCTATCTTGTTCCAGTTTTAGGGATTATTATTTTTCAAGAAGCCTTTCCTGTGAAATCCAGACTGCACTCATACCTGTGCTTCCTCTCTTAACTGCATAATTTCATATGAATTATATCCTATGCTGTACTGATATAAACACTTTAGTCTTGTCTCTCTTGTTGAATGTTTCACAGGGGCAGGAACCAGGTTTTACATTTTTACATAAAGCTGTCACTCTTTTCTTCTTGATTTTTTCTTTTGATTCTGGGATAACTTCCTCTAACAAAAAATGAAGTGAAAAGCAGTACAATCATATTAATAATACCTAAAGGCCCTTGGTGATATTCGGCAGTCATCTTCAAGAAAACTCTACTTAACATAGGGACAGGAAGATTCATCTTGAAGAGTTCTTATCAAAATCCAACAGCAAACATTTCCATTCAAATAAAGAAAAAAAAAAGGAGGCAGCCCCACCATTATTATTTCCACAGAGTCTTTGAAGTTCTTTCTAATGAAATAAGACTCCCAAAATGACATACCAGTAGAAACGTTGGGAAGAAAAGAATCTCTATTTCAAATTTCAAAAAAAACAAGCAGATTTAATCAGAGAATTCAATACAGTAGCTAGATTCAAGTAAACATACAGAAAAGTCAACAGCATTTCATTTACAGCAATAATAACTAATTATTAATGAATATGGAGAAAATAAATTTTATTTACAAAAGCAATGTAAACTATAAAATATATAAAACTAAATTTTTTTTTTTTTTTTTTTTTTTTTTTTTTTGAGTTGGAGTCTCCCTCGGTTGCCCAGACTGGAGTGCAGTGGCTGCTCCCAGCCACCGCAGCCTCCACCTGCTGGGCTCCGGCGATCCTTCCGCCTCAGCCTTCCGAGTAGCTGGAATTACAGGCATGCGCCACCACGCCCAGCTGAGTTTTTGATATATTGTAGAGATGAGGTCTCACTGCCCAGGCGGGTCTCGAACCCGCGGGCGAGGGTAATCCACTCACCTCAGCCTCCCAAAGGTGCGGGATTACAGGCTGAGCCACCGAGCCCGGCTATAAAACTAAATTTTATAATAGAAGAACAAAATCTTTATAAACAAAACTTTAAGATTATGAAAAATATATAAAGCAAGACTTCAAAAATAGAGCTACAATGTCAACGTTTTACAGAGACCATTTTAAACTGGGAAATGATTTTAAAATTCATATAATGAACGGACAGCCAAAAATGTTTGCAAAGTAAGAGTACTGAAAAAATACTTTCTTCACCAAGTATTATAACAGTCTATAAAGATATCATAATCAAACAACATGATATGGCAACTAGAATATACAGAATATAAGTAAAAAAGATAGGTCATCAAAAAGGAATTGGCAGTAGTCAGAAAATGCCAGGGGAGGGGGGAGCACACAACATCAACAAGGGAACCTGATCTCAAACCAGGTGAAGTAGGGACCAAAAGGAGGCCCAAACTTTACCTGTAGTATGATTACTTGTACACCTAATCCTGAATTTTACCCCACATCTTTAAAGTAAAATGTTAAAGAGTCCAGAAAATATGTACCAGATAAGGATGTAATATATAAAAATAGATGCATTCCAAATCAATGAAAAAAATAATAACTTAGTAAATGGCACTGATAGTTGGCAACCATGTGGAAAACAATAAACTCCTATCTCATACTACACAAAACAAGTAAAATTACAGTTTAAAAAACTAAATATCAAAAGGTACAATAATAACATTAGAAAATTTAAGAACTCTGAAATGAGCAATGTTTCTTAAGGAAATCAAGAAATCTAAATGCTTTAAAAGTTTATAAATTTGGCATTTTGCTGTCTATGTAGATTGTTTTCTTATTTATTTATTTACTTGACAAACAATAATTGCATATGTTGGGGGGTACAATGTAGTATTTTGATCCATGTAGACACTGTAGAAAGATTAAATCAAACTAATTAAAATGTCCATCACCTCACCAACATTTTTCATGGTGACATTAATAGTAAGTTATTTTAGCAATTTTGAAATATACATTATAATTAACCGTAGTCCCCATGCAGTGCAATAGATCACTAAAACTTATTCTATCTGTCTAAATGAAACTTTGTACCTTTTGAGCAACATCTCCCCTTCCCTCAAATCCCCATTCCAGTCTCTAGTAACTACTTTTCTACTCTCTGTTTCTCTGAGATTGACTTTTTGGGATTCCACATGTAAGAGAGATCATGTAGTAGTTGTCTTTCTGTGCATAGCTTACTTCACTTAACATAATGTTCCAGGTCCATCCATTTGTCACAAATGTTAGAATTTCTTTCTTTTTAAAGGTTGTATAGTATTCTGTCATGTATGTATACCTTATTTTCTTTATCTGTTCATCTGTGAATGTGGACACTTGGTGGCCTCCATATCCTGGCTATTGTGAATAATGCTGCAATAAACACCATTTTTATTCCTTTGGATATATAACCAGAAGTGGGATTACTGGATCTCTCATGGATATTTTCCATAGGTTTTCAGATTTGGTTTTATGATAAAGTGGATTTTATTTCTATTTTGCACTGTATTGTGAAATATTTCTTTCAGCTGTTCTTCCTAACACTGATTTAGCATAAGCAGCCCAATTGTTTTCTTTTTCAGCTCATCTATTGTGTAGAATTTTGATTTTTTTTAAGTTCCAGAATGCTTTTGAATGCTCTTTTTTTGTGATCTCCTTCAATCTTCTGGAGAGTATTTATTTCTCTTTTTGATAGTTATCTTCCATTTCTTCCATTAGTTCTAATTCAATGTTAGTCTATACTTCTAATTGTTCAATAATTGCTTCCTCATCTAGAATATTCGTAAATAAAATCTGAATATCCTTTCCCTCTCTTGTCTGGATTTTTCCTTACCAGGCATATTCACTAAGCAAATACAATTTCTTAAGCTGTGGAAAACCTGCCATGGAAGTCCTACCAGAGACTATTCTGTGTTTTACAGTCACCACTTGGTGGAAGTTGTAGAAGGCGTCCATCATACCCTAGGTCTTTGTGTAGAGCAGACTTCTCCCATTCAGAAGGTTTTGGTACCATTCAACACACTAGAGTAGCTTTCCTCCTATTTGGGGGCCATCAGGATTAGTGGGCCCCTCCAAGTCTGACAAGTAGTAGGATTTCTCCCATGTATTAGTGAAGGTAACATTATCTGCTATAAAAATTCAGTGGCTTAACAAAACAGAGGTTCATTTTGTGATCATACAGCACACCAGTGTAATTGTTTCTTATTGGTGGGTAGCATATCTCCACGTGGTGACAAAGAAACTCATATTCTTTTGATCTTGTGGCTACGACATTGCTATGTCCTCAGAGTCTTCTGCAACTAGTCAGGAGAGAGGGAAAGACAACATGGAGAAGTCACATCTGCTTCCTAACAGGCCTAGATAGGCCACACATCATTTCCCTTCACATTCCACTGATAAAAACTAGATGCAAAGTCTCACGTAGATGCAAGGGAGGCTGGAAATGTAATCTGGCTATGGGCCTTCTTGGCGATAAGTCTCTTTTATTTATGGGGAGTGCACATGTCAATGAACTGCAGTGTCTGCACCACATTATCCTAGGCCTCAAAGAGTCAAAGCTTCCTCTCTGCCCCGATCCTAAGTTTCTCATATCATAATAAGGCAAGAAATTTTAGCTTGGGAAGAGACAAAAAAGGAAGAGGAATTCACTTTACGATAAAGCAAGTGAGGAAGAAATTATTTAGAAAAGCATTTAGAAAATTTAAAAGGCAATAAAAGTTGCACTAGATGGGAAGGTCATGGCTAAAAATGTTGCAGAAATTAAAATAAAAAAGCATAGAATTTAGGAGAGTTTTTTTTTTTTTTTTTTAAGAAAAGGAGAAGAAATTTAAAAGCATCTCCTTATGTAAGAAATTTTTAAAAATGTGACCAGGTGCAGTGGCTCAAGCCTGTAATACTAGCACTTTGGGAAGCCAAGGCGAGAGAATTGACTGAGCACAGGGGTTCGAGACCAGCCTGGACAACTTAATGAGACATCATCTCTACAATCAATGATTTAAAAAGAGAAAATTAGCCAGGTGTGTTAGCACACACCTGTAGTTCCAGCTATTTGGAAGGCTGAGGCAGAAGGATTGCCTGAGTCCAGCAGTTCGACACTGGAGTGGCCATGAGCGTGCCATTGCACTGCACCTGGGCAACAGACTGAGACTGTCAAAAAAAAAAAATGTAATGGTGACTTATGGAGGAACACTAAGGGAGACAGAGATGATGTGAGATGCATAATATATAACCAGTCCATATAAGAAAGAAATAAAAAATGTTTTGTTTTACTATTATTTTATTCATATAGGAACCATCTAAACATATCAAATCAAATACACTGAAGCATCTCGTACACAGTGAGTTTTTTAAGTACTACTTCTGTAGTAATCATTTATGAGCGATTTCTTCACTGTTCTTGGGAATTTCATTTTAAAGAAGCTATGTGGTAAAATGAGCCCCTACGTATAATTTATACACTTATTATAAACTTTAAAATTTTCATCAGTGTGTCAAGCACTAAGAAAATTTAACACAATTATATTTCCTTCACCTAATTCATTTAATTCATGAATTTTGAGTTTTAGAGAAAAATTTAAGAGAGATTAAAGAAGAAAAATATGCAAGCAGAGCTTTAGGATTTTATTAACGTAAGTATTTAATTACTATATACGGTATTTAAATCCCATCAGTTAGAAACTGTTTAAACTTTTGCCATGTATTTTTAAAGTTGTCTGTCAAAACAGGCATTTGCTCAGAGAATTTATGGTTTCACATGGTAACTGAGAAGTCTCTAAGACTTTAAAGAAACAGAAAAAAGAGAATACCCTTGCAAAGGAATGATGTTTCTCATTCATGTCAAATGATGAAAAGCTTACAGTCAACAAATAAGAGACCTCACACGGACTCCACACAGCATTTATCACAACCTCACTCACCAGACTCAGACCCACTTCAAAACCTTCAAACTAAAAGAAAACCACCATGGGAAGCTTGCCAACTCTTCTTCTTGCCAAGTTGGCAGAGCCCTGAAAGTTTGAATGGCTTCTCGATGTGTAAGATAAAAGCAGGCATTTGGAGCCTGTGAAGTCTCTCTGGGCATAATCAGACCTTAGGTGAAATTCCATCATCTGCTGTTATGTGCACGTGATGTCAGGTGTGCAGATGGCACAACGAATCAGGGCTCAGGTTACATGCATAGTTTTGCTATGAAACCAAGATCTCAAAATCTTAAAGTAAACATGAATTAGGAAAGGTGTTTCCCCCTCAAAGATGAGTTTTTCCAGCTTTGATATTTCACCTCCAGTCACTATATAATGTGAGACATGAGAGGACAACCTTGGTCTCCACACCACCTCTCAGGTCAATTATATGTACATCGATGAAAGAGACAATAGACTCAAATGCTTAGAATCCCTGCCCACTTCTGTGTCTACAAGGAAACATGACTTCTGATTTATTTCCTAGCTTCTGGGCAGCAAGGCTTCATTAGCAGGCCTACACTCACTTCCAAATGAGTAAGCAATTAGAATTCTTGACTAATGTTACTCCACTTTCCCCTAACCAGTATTTCTTTCATTCATGCAGTCTAGCATGGCCCTAACACCTCCTGCACTCTTCAGATTCTTCCCATCTCCCATCTCCAAGCCCCTGTTGTTATCCACACACTGCATCTTCTCATTCCCTGACAGTGGGAACTCCCCTACTTGTAGAATTCAATGTTCTTTGTCTTCATATGACAGATGGGAATGCTTCTGCCTGGACTGGGAAACAGGACAACTTGCTTGTTATGAATTTCTACAAATCACTCTTAAGGTTCCCCTTACATTTCATTTTTCTTGAAATATGTCCTCCTTTTGGAAAAGAAAATCTGCCTGTTTGATCTAGCTAATATTGTAGATCATCGGCCTTCATGGATATCCTTGCCTCTGCCTACACATTTTAACTTCATTTTTGCCTCTTCAGCCTCTTCTATTGACATTTTCAGGAACTCCTGCCAGCTAGAACAGACTTTCTGTATCTCTCTGCCTCATTAACTCTCTGTCTTACTTCAAATCCAACTGAAATCTTCCATTTTTTTTTCCCTGCAGCCTGTATGCCTCAAACGGTAAATACGTTGAAAAAAAATGTCTTTACTGTATTGCATAGTGCAGTGCTATGGAACAAGTTAGGTAAGAGGTTCCATGAAAAACACTGCAGAGAATGAAATTTTACCTCATAATTGTTAGAGTACTATGTCCTAGAGGAAATGATTAGATCCCACATGAAATAACAGTTTACTTATTTATTTATTTTTACTGTTAGCAATTGTGTAGAATGTAGATGAAGACCCAGTGCAAAATCTAAACAGTAGTGGAGTCTGGAGTTGTGTTTTTTCATATACCAAACTCAGGAGACATAGTATTTAAATATTCCAAGTGTGGCTTAAAGTTAGTTATTTAAATTTTATAAGGTGAAATATCCTTTTAGAATTTATTTACTGCCCAAAAGAAATATTTCAGATTATCTCTAATGAAGGCATCAGAAGCCATTTTCAGCACTAAGAAAATCCAAAACAATCAGACTAGAACGAGTCTTTTTTCTACAAGACTACGTAGACATATATATTTTTGCTTACTCAGAAAAATAACCCTAATCTTCAACCTCACTCATGTCAACTCTTGTTTCCATCACTATCCAAACAGACCTCCTTGATAACTAAATGCATACACTCTAACAAAAAGCAGTTCTCTAACAAACAGCTAAGACCTAGAGTTCGTTCATTCTGTTTTGCCAAACATCTCAAAGGATCACAAGAGGGAAACCATGTAGGTAAGCTTAAATTATCTTCTGATTTACCAAAAACAACAACAATAAAACCCTTTTACCAATCTTCAGCTCTGGAACTAGTTCCACAGTGTTTTACTATTCTATTCAACCCCACATCTACCTTTTCCCAGTACTTATCATGTAATATCCGGTTATTAAAAACAATCTCTGTAGCTTCAGAGTTTCTCTGTGAAACACATATAAAAATAACACATGATGAATAGAACAGAATTTTAAAAACTAAATCTACTTCATGAAAATAACGTTAAGAGATCCTATGCATGGAATAGGGAAATCAGATAGATGTTATTTATATCTTCCTGAAGATAAAAACTCTGTGACACAGAATGGAGAGTCTGATGAAGGTGGTTGTTCCATTTATATGTCTCTTCATCTTCTTCCATAAACACAATCAAATTATGAGTTCTCCTGAGACAGGACAGAACTCGCTCCAAAGTCATTACATCATTCCATCATTTCCATCATAATCTTGTATGTGATCCAAATTATTCCCATTTAATGACACTAAAACATTCAGAGACAAGAGAATTAAAAACTGGCAACTGTTTCATCTCAAATTCCATAAAAAAGTGAGGTAAAGACATGCAAAAATAAATGTTCTCTTTATGGTTTTTTGGTAATTTAGGAGATAAGCATCTATATTTTCATGTGTTTCTCTTTTTATTAATGACAAAATATTTATGTTTATATTTACCCCAAATTATACAATATATTCTGAACACCCAAAAGATACTTTTTTTCCTTTTCAATATACGTTGCTATTAATTTTAAATTTAGAACTAAAGAGAAACTACTTTTAATCTGACCACATGTCATGATCCCATACAAACACTGAGCAAGTTCCAAGGGGTGCCATAAATCTGTAAAACAAGCACCACTGCTAAGATACTAAAAAGCATAATATCGTCTAAAAAAATCAATCTGTACTCTAAAATAATCTTAAATAATTTTTAAGTTAGAAGTGAGTCCTTCCTCATGTTTCTAAGTAGCTGAATTATTTTAACTATGCTTTTAACAATAAAGACTTTTAAAAGGGAATATGAATATATGAGGAATAAAATTTGTAGTTTTAATGTCTGGACATCCAAACATAAATATATTGCTTTTGTGTCACTATATTAGAGTCTATGGACTAAAAATATGTATAAATACAGAATTGTAAGAGGTTCTTATAAACAAGAATCAAACTTATTACCGAATCTTATTATATAGTAATATTAAATAGTAATAATAGCTAATATTTGTTTAGTGTTTATAATGTTCTAGAAACTATTCTAAGCATTTAACTTGTATTAACTCACTTCATCCACACAGAAACCCGAGAAATAGGAACCTCATTAGAAAAGAGAAACTGAGGCAAAGAGAGGTTAAGTAACTTGGGCCATATCAAACACTTGGTATGAAATGGGTCTGGGAAACAAATCAAAGTAATCTGGGTTCAAAACCCACTCTTTTAATTACTACAGAAAATACATAGTACAATTATCATTTATCTTACAGTTATTCTTTTATGGAGGCATAGTCTTTAACATATTGTGATCTTCTAATGGTTAGGAACCCCATTTTATTCATCTTTGTATATACAGGCACAAGAAAATTGTTGAATAGTTTTGAATACATATTACAGTTAATGATAATATTGTCTCAATTTAAAAAATTAAAAGTAAGGAATAAACAATGCAATAACTTTCATAAAAACCAAAAATAAAAAAGTTACCAAAAACACTTTACCCCAAAGTATCTTTCATTTTTCCATGTAAGCTTATGGTCCTTTTCATTTGTAAGATTTATTTTATAGTGTTAAAATAAAAATGCAGAATAGGTTCATATTCTGTTCTTTTCTCCTCTCACTATACACAGAATTTTTCTTAGTCTGAAAATTATGTTTTAATGGTTGCATATGATTCCATTGAGTGGAGGCACATGAATTTATTTAATTAATCCCCATACTATTGGATATTCAGGTTGTTTTTATTTTGTGGTCTTAAATATAATGCTACAAGAAAAAAAGATGAACTGGTCGGTGGTTTAACAGATGACTACACAGAGATGTGATAAGACAAATATAGTACCATGTCAATGGTAGAATCTGGATGGTAGACATAGGACAATTTATTGTGAAAGTTTTTCACCTTCTCTATGTGTTCGACAATTACTACAATAAAATGTTGACAAAATAAGGCCTTATTCAGTACAAATATTTATTTAATAAAATGTCAGCTTCACAAAGACAGGGATTTTTATCTCCTTTGTTCATAGGCTTACTGCTGGTGCCTAGAACAGTACCTGAAAAATGGAGGTGCATGCCTCATAATTTTTTGTTAAAAAGTGAATGCATTGCATATTATAATGCCATATCTCTGAAAATCAGAATCTCCTCCCTCCCTTTCCTTTGGGTTCATTGTCATCACTAGGGGGTTTGATTGTTTAGTGACTTTCTAAACCGCCTGCATAAGAACTGTTTTCTTTGTCATGTGGGGTCATTGAAGTCCTGGCTCCATTAGCTTCCTGATCAGCTAATGATTTGACAGATATTTTCTTAAAGGCCTAAAGACAGTAATAATCAAAATAATGATAGTCCATCTTTGCAGAGTGACTTTATGTTTAGGTATTCCTTTAATGTGCATTCAGGTCATTTACAACTCTGATTAGCCTTCACTTCTTGCTTTTTCTGAGCTTAAATGTGAACCAGAAGTAAACGTATAGGGTCTTCACAGATCTTTTCTGAACACGCATCCAGCCTTGGGCTTCTTTGTGGTCTTCTAGATTTCTCAGTATATGTGGGAGCCTTTTAAATCACTTGTCCCCCATGTATCTCCCTCCCTAGCCTCTTCTTTCCCAGGATTTTTAGTATGTCTGATGTTTGCACTACTTCATATCCCGGTCTCTGGTGACTGTAGCTATTATATTTATATTTAAATATTTTCCAAAAATGCCACTCAGGAGGCTACCCCAGCCCTGAAAAAGCTCTGGGTTAGGTAAAACAAAGGCAAGCCCTGGAGCTGATCTCCCAGGGAGACAACACACAGGTCAATGCATGCAATCACAGTTCTCTGAAAACAAAGTCCACATTGCTCTCTCTAGTATCAGGAAACTGCATCTGGAATGTGGGTCACCATCGTCATGTTGAGAACAGTAGGCAGATAAGTAAAAGTGCAACAAAATTCTTAAACCAAATTTTAACTATTTCTTTCTTATTTTAGTGTTCACTTGTTCTTGTAAGTTTTTTGTTAGAATCAAGAGATCTAAAAAAATTTTATTCTAACAGTATCTGTCAGCTCAAGCATTGCTTTACCAGAATCATGAAGAATTAGAGCTCCCTACTCCACCACATTTGTTGACATCACTCATAAAAAGACTTTTTTTAAAAATTGGTGATACTTTATTTGTTAGGTCTATTCAGATTTTATATTTCTTCTTGAGTCAGGTTTGGTAATTTATATATTTCTAGGAATTTGCCTAGTTTACTTAAATGGACTAATATTTTGGCATATATTTCCTCAGTATTCCATTTTAATTCTTTAAATTTCTTTAGGGTCAGTGTCAATATAACCTTTCATTCTTGATATTGTTAATTTGTGTCTTCTGTTTTTCTTGGTTAGTCTAGCATATGATTTATACTGAAATGATTTATACTGGAATTATTGGGTGGATTTATACTGGAATTATTGGGTGGACCATTTTATGCATGTCAGTTATGCTGAGTTAGCTGAAAGCATTATTTTAGTTTTCTGTGTCTTTCTGATTTTATGTCTATATTCAATTATTCAAAAAAGAATCTACTTTTTAATTCAATTATTAAGGACAGAATACTGGACTCTACAACTAAAATATTAGGTTTCTCCTTTCAATCCTGTCCATTTTGACTTCATGAATTTTAAGGCTCTCTCATTTGATGCATAAATATTTATAATTGTTATATTTTTATGAAGAGCTGAACCTTTCATCTTTATAAATTATTCCTCTGTGTCTCTAGCAATATATCTTAACTCAAAGACTATATTGTCTCATATTAGCATAGCCACTGTAACTCTCTTACAGTTACTGTTTGTATGGTATATCTTTTTTCACCCTTTTACTTTCAATATATTAGTAACTTTGAATCTAACATGTCTTTTATAAAAAAGCATATAGTTTGATCTTGTTACTTTTATGCTATCTGATCACTTCTGTCTTTTGATTTAGATGTTTAAAACACTCATAGTGAATGTAATTATTGATGTGATTAGATTTGCATGTGCCATTTTGCTATTTGTCTTCTATTATCCTGTTTTTCCTCTTTTCCTCCTATACTACTTTTTTTGGCGTTTGCATTAAATAAATATTTTTAGTGAACAGTTTTAATCCAACTATTGATTTTTATTGTTTTTCTTTTAGTTATTTTCCTCATAGTTGCTCTAGTGATTACAATAAGCATCCTAACTTGTCACAATCTATTTCAGATTAGTATTAATTTTAGTAAAGTATAAAAACTTTGCTCCAATGTACCTTTATTCCTTACCTCTCAGTGCTATTGCTGTCATCTATAGTTCATTTATATATGTTATAAACAAAACAAACCTTTATCTTCTAAAGAAGTTAAGAAATAAAAAATATACTGATAGTCTTTTATATCAATCCATGTATTTACTATTTCTAGTACTTTTTATCTCTTTCTGTGGTCTCACATTACTATATGGAGTCACTGTCTGATGAGCTTCCTTTAGTATTTCTTATAAGATAGCTCTTCAGTCTTTGTTTACCTGGGAAAGTCTATTTTACTTTCATTTTTAAATGATAGTTTTTGCTGGGTATTGAATTCCTGGCTGAAAAGTGTTTTGGTGTTTTTTCTTTCAGCACTTCAAATATGTCATTCTACTGCCTCCTGGGTTCTATTGTATCAGACAATAAAGTACTCATTAATCATTCATCATATTGCTGCTCCCCTAATTATGATGACTGATTTATTCATTTTTCTCTTGCTGCTTTCATAATTTTCTTTGTCTTTCAACAGTTTTAGTGTTATGTGAATCTCTTTGTATTTACCCTATTTATGGTTCTTTACATTTCTTGTATGTATAAATTAATGTTTGTAATCAACTTTGAGAAGCTTTGTTCATTATTTCTTCAAGTATTTTTCTCTTTCCTCTCTTTCTGGCACTTCCATTACAAACATGCTGACTTGCTTGTTCTTGTCCCATAGCTCTCTGAAGCTTGTTTATTTTTCTTTAATCTTTTTTCTTCTATTATTTAGACTGAGTAATTTCTATTGATTTATCTTCCAGATCACTGATCTTTTCTTATGACAAATTTCATTTGCAGTTGAGACCATGGCTTTTTCATTTCAGCTATTACACTCAATTCTAGAATGTTATAATTTTTATCTCCTTATTGAGAATCTCTATTTATTGATTCATTGTTGTAATACTTTCCTTTCATTTTTTAAATATTTTTCTTTAGTTCCTTAAATATATTTATAACAGCAATATGATATAATGCTCTAAATTATTTGTCTGCTAAATCTAACATTCGAAAATACTCAGTTTCTATTGATTGCACTTTTTATTTTGGCAAAAATAAAATAAAATAACAAACTTTACCATTTTCAACATTTTTCATAGCATAGATCAGTAACTACATTGACATTATTACGCAACTATCATCATCATACATCTCCAGAAGGTTTTCATCTTCCCAAACTGAAACCCTATATTCATTAATCACCACTCTACTTTTTGACTTATTTTACCCCCAAGTATTAGTCACAGGGTTGTTGCATGTCAAACATATATTGTGTGCTATATATATGTTTGTGTATTTTTGTGGGTTTGGGTTTTCAACTGGATGTTCTGGATAATACAACAACTCTGGAAACTGATTATTTTTTCTCTGAAGACCATTGTTGCTGGGAGGTTTTTGGGTTGGTTGGTTGTTTTGCTTGGTAACTTACCTGGGCTTAGTCTGTGAAATAGGTCTCCTCCATAATGAGCAATCTCTGATGTTTTGCTTGGGCTTTTGTGGGTTGTTTTGTTTTGTTTGTTTTTTTCCTAATCCTGTTTCTCAGGGGTTTTCCCTGTTTCATTGTACCTTAGTTGTCAGTCAATGAATGGACTGTCATTTTGCACAAATGCCACGAACCAGATAGGCTTCCATTCCATGCTAATAGATCTTTGTGTGAGTAGGAAATTGCATTTCATGCTCAGGCCATTTTCAAGTCTTCTCTGACTTTTATATTTTGCTAGGTCTTTTGTGTTTCCTATGCATATGTGTATAGGCTCAAGGTTGGCCAGTAGTATATAAAAAGCTTAAACCCTTTCTGGTCTCCACTGTGCATAAGCTCAGTGTTAGCCAGAACTATCCTAGTCTCAACCAGAACACCAACTTCAGCTTCAGCCCTCCCCCACCTGGCCAAGATTATCACTTCCACTGAAAACAACTCTTCCGGGCATGGTAATTACCCAGCACTCCAAGTCCATGAGTCTTGTTTGACTATAGCAAACCTCCCTGGCAGAATTTTCACACAACCAAATGGAGAGGGTAGAGACGGAAGCAACAATGCCATAGATTCTAACTATTTTTACCTGAAGTTCAGCAGTTTTTGAAGTTTTAAATTCCTCTCAAATTGTTATAGTCTACATTTGGATGTTAAGAGTTCTGAAATGGTTATGGGGTTTGTTTGTTTTTTTGCCCCAGCTTTATAGTTACTTTTCTTGAAGAGAGGATTTACCAGCCTCTTTACTCTGCCATAACCTGTTTTAATCACTTTTATTTACAGAAGTAATTCTTAAAGTATGTTCCCCAAATTGGCAGGGTCAGCATCAAAAGGGGACTTAGAAATCAAAATTCATGAGTTCCACGTCAAACCTACTGAAACAAAAACTGCGGGTATAAGGCTCAGTAATTTGTGTTTTAAGAAGCCCTCTAAGCAATTCTAACGCACATTCAAGTTTTAGAACCACTAATTCGGAGCATATTTAAGATAATACTTGTAGTTAGAGTTCTCCCTTTTCGAGGGAAAATAGACAACATAAGAACATTTCAGGTATTTTATCAAAGTCATCTTATATTATTTTTCAAGTGGTGAATTAAGCATTTGGCATATCCTTTGAGCTCTTGGATATAAAGATTGGCATGATTTTTTTTTTAATTTTTAGACCAAAATCAAGTATTCCCTAATATGTACAAATAAACACTAGACAGGATTTAAGAACACTGACCTAAATATTATCCAGATGTACTACCCTGGCACACCTCAACTTATGGGAATTGAGATTTAGTACTACTGCCTTCCAAAAATATATACTGTACATACTTCAAAAACTTCCACAATTATCATCTTTATTAAAAAGACATGCCCTATCAGAACTATGGAGATATATTCTTGTGCAACTGATATATATGTTTCTAAAAGCTACTTTTTAAAAAAATGAATTCTATTGGCATAAAACCATTATCAATTAAAGAAAAGAATCCTTACAGTAATCATTTTGTAATTAGGGATTTCTATATCTACATGAATAAATTTTAAACAATACTTAGCAAAAAAAAAGTTTAGAATGCCTTAATACCTAATGTATTTTACCTGTTTTTTATGGGACACATATATATAAAACTATGACAAATAGAAAGTTGTAGATTAAATGCATGCTAATGGTTGTCTCTGTGTGAAGGAAAATTAAAACTGAGACAAGAAGTAAAAAAGACTTTAATTTTAGGCTGTTTACTTCTTATAGTAAAAAGGTAACAAAATCCTCTCAAATTCTGATTACTGAAAATGCTATTTGCTCAGGATGAAGTATAAGGAAGTACCTTTGGTTTAAAGAATGGATACTGTAGCTTATTCAAACTAAGGTAGGACAGACAATCCTAAAAATTCCTAGCTTAGCACTACTGATTCTTCTATTCCCAGAAATTAACTCTGAGGGGTAAAGCTGTTTCCAGAGGATGAGAGTTAGACATAAGGATGAGACATGAAAATTTGAAACAAAAACATCTGTTATCCAGATAAATCAGAATACGAGCATTTGGAGACACATAAATCTATGAATATACTCCTTATTCCTATAATTAATTTGAATTCCATGAACTTACATGCAATGGTTAAAAGAAAGGGATGTGTTGTAGAAGAGTCTTGATTAAAATACTGGGTTTGCCCAGTATTTCATTCGTCTTAACCTTGCCGAGCTTTTGATCTTTCAGCTGTAAAATGATAATACTAATAATGCCCACCTACTAGGAATATTTATAGGATTAAAATAGATTTTTTTTTTTTTTGAGTTGGAGTCTCAGTCTGTCGCTCAGACTGGAGTGCAGTGGCCGCTCCTGGCCACCACAACCTCGCCCTGCTGGACTCGGGCGATCCTTCCGCCTCAGCCTTCCAAGTAGCTGGAATTACAGGCGTGTGCTACCACGCTCGGCTAATTTTTGATTTATTGTTTAATATATGCATCACCCTTAAACAGTGCCTGGCACAGAGCCAGCACCCCATAAAGCTTAGTTATTATCACCATTCCTTTAATCATCTGTCCAACAGCTAGTTGGTAGGTACCTATTATACGTCAAACCTTCTGCCGGGTTTGAAGGATTCGGCAAGTGAACAAAACAGACACAGTCCATGCCACTGTGGAATCATTACTCTGACAAGGAAGAGAGAAAGTTACCAAAGAAAATTCACTGATTGTGATGGAGAAACAGCAGGAATGAGGTAGTCCTAATCCATCTAGGGTATATGCAGAGGGGCCTGCTAGAAGAGATTATCTGATGAGTGAACAGGGTTCTGTAGTCATGGAGATATAGAATTATTCCTTGTTTAACAAAATCTGACTAGCCATGCTTTTTCCAATTATAGTAGAAATGAAACCCAGAGCTTCGCACACGTCTTCTTGGGCTATGTCCTGCCAGCTGACCCTGCAGGCATGGACATCATGCCACGTTTGTAAGTATGAGGCCTTCAACGTTCAGAAAATTGCAGAGTTGGTAGATTTTTAACCTAGTGAGGGCTTTGTGCCCCTAACAGCTACCTCTGGGTTGCTTTTTGTTTTTGTTTTGTTTTTTTTTTAGGATGGAAATCACGATGCAGCAGAAGTAGAGAAAGTATTTCAGTGGCAACTCCTAATACATTGTTTATTGATCAGGTTCTCCTAGAGAATGCCCAGCAGCATGCATTTCTCACTCCTCCTGACTCTCCCTCCCAGGTGTTCACAGCAAATTCCATGGATACTCCCCTCACACATGCTCCATGCAGCCCCACCCCAATGCCAGTTTTGGAGAGTCAGATACTTGAGCAGCCTCAGCCCTCTCTGAGCTGAAGTTTGACTTGGGTCACCCTTTCATACCTACAGTCTGGGTACTGACCTCAGTGGGTTCCAGACTGCTGCCTAGGTCTCCTGCTGATGTTTAGATTCAGATTAGGTACCCTCATAAGGTTACCTGGTCCTCCCTGTGACCCTCCAAGATGCAGCTCCAGCCCTCCCTTGTTTTCCCATTAAGCTTCTGCTAGGTTCTTCTCTCCCTGCTTCCTCTTCCAGGCCTGGTTGCCTGCTAGACATACACATATTGTGAGCCATTAATTCTGTTCTGTGGGATCCCTTGTCCCTCCCCGGTGCCAAGTATATGCCTGAAATAGAAAAATGCTACTGTTTCTTTTCATGTACCTTAAAAGGTCGCCTCATCATATGTTCCCTCCCTAATAGTTGTTTGAAACTCACCTTCATAAGTTCTGGTAATATAGCAGGAAGCTGGAATTCATCATATGCTAGCATTCAATTATTTTTTACTCTGGGTACTTAAATGCTTGAGAGAAAGTTTCTTTACAACTGCCACTATACAGATGAAATGAACTATGGTTAGAATAGTCTTCTGTCTGTATGTACAAACCTTGAGCTTATTTGGAGTTATTAAAACACAATTATCTATATTATCTTCCCATAAAAGAAACTCTCCTCTACCACCATTTTTTTTTATCCAACAATTCAGGTTATTCCTCTTCATCTGGATATACTACCACCATATCTCACAATTACCCAGCACCTTTCATCTCTCAGTTTTAGACCATAATGATAATAATGACAACTAGAGTAATGACCATTTATCTAACACTTTGTATTTGAAAAACACTTAACAATGAGCAATTAGTTATTCCACCTCCATAAAGTAGTTATATATCATTATAACCATCTTTTTAGAAAAGGAAACTAGTACACAAAATAATAAATTTGTCCCAACTCATAAAAAAATAATGACTTTTGGCCAAAGACAGCTGCAGCCATTTGGGTCCAACCAAAACAAAGGGACTTTCTGAGTAGATCTCGTCATGGGTCCATGGTGCCTGTGACTGGACTCATGAGATGCCCTTGAATTTGTTGCCATTGAGAATTGTCTCTACACCGTACTGTATATCTTTTTCTGGGGCGGGGGAGGACAGATAAATGAAGGCATCTCCAAAGAGTAGAACAGGATTCTAAACAGTGCCAGAGTAAAACCATTATAAAAGTGACTCCCAAAGAAATTGCCACCTTGTATTATTATGGAGTTATATTAGATACAGTAAAGAAAACCGTTCTCCACCATAAACTGAAGAAATATAATTTAGCAGTGCTAGAACCCAATAGTCTTGACCTGCAGTATTTTGTTTGAGCTTTTATTTCCTATTATGTACTTACCAGTCATATTCAGAGACTCTTTGGGGATAAGGGATAGATTTTTAAATCAAGAGCCCAATAAGCTTCACTTTTTCATTGTTTTAAAAAGATTTTATCTTTAGCACAATTAGATAAGCTACACAAGCATTATGCTACAGCTCTATATAATTAGGAAGTGATATAGACATATCCTGACACCTGTTAGAGCACTTCCTAATTTTAACATATTTGTTTTTAGATATGAATCTGAACTTCCAAGCATTTATTATTTAGCTAATCAAACACAATGAGAGAACTTACAAAAGTCAGGAATTTTTATCAAGGAATTTCCACATCTGAAAAGAGAGCTTCCATTTTTTGTTTGTTTGTTTGTTTTGTTTTGTTTTGCTTTTGATGATTGTAAATTCTATCTTTGAGCATGATTTACTAACCTGAACATTTCCTGAATGACTAAACCTTTATATCTCTTTTTTAAAAAGTTAGTTATGAAACAAACATACAAATGTAATGTAAACAATATATACCAATTATAAAACTAATTTTTAAAATGCAAATCCTAAAAGTTAAAAGTCAAATGTAGATAAATGAACTTAAGAGTATCTGAGAGCCAAAACACTTTTTTTTTTTTTTTTATAGTTAAACCTTATTAAAGCTGAAAAAGTCATAGAAACCTATGGTAGGATAACACTTGGATACATATTAATATGGTGTCAGTGATGAGTTGCTGCTAATATGTAAAATGTATTATTAATAAATTAAAATCAAACTATCAAAAAAAGAGAACAATATAACTGGTTAAATACCATCAATATGGCAAAATTTGAATGCATCAACAGTCACTCTCTTTTTCCATGCAATCTATGGAATGCAAATTCACTGTATTTCATTTCCTCATCAATACAAATACTACATAGTTTCCTCTTTATTCTCCATTTAAAGAAAATCTGTTTAAAGAAAGTTATAAGGTCCTGGCTATATAAACTTTTAGTAATACAAAGTAATATAATAATTAAAATAACTATTGAATAAATATACATATGATCCTTGGGTTGCCTGCTGTACTCATTTTCAAAGTTGGGTTTTTTTTTTCCAATTAGAAATCACTTAAAGAGATTAACTTTCCAAAGCAAACAGGTCAAAAGCAAAATATATAAACATGTAGAAAATCCAGAATGAGCGACATTAATATCTCAATTAAAATAAAACATTTTATTCAACACCTACTATATGTGGTAGAAGCATCCAGGGCTGTAAAGATAAGTGAGACATTCCCTGCTTTCAGGACATTTATGTCCTAATTGGGGAATATACTCTTCCAGGTTCAATCAGCTATGGCTACAATGAGAAGGAACATTTAATCTGCACAGGGCTGCTCCCTCAACAGGGTTCTTAAATGGGGATTTCACTTAGAAATTGTAGGTTTGCAGTAAACATGATGAATAATTTTAAATTTTAGCTTTAGGATAGAGAGATCGCAGTCACACAAGCTAGGGGTGGGATAAACAAGGCATGTCCTTGAACTTGCCATCACAATAAGAGAGCTCAAGGCAGATGCATGGTTTCAATTTTTTACTCCCCCACGCCACCTGCAACCAGGAAGAGCATCTGTAAGCCTTGGGGAACTAGACAAGCTCATGTGGTAGGTAGGAACATATATTAGAAATCCATTGGTATGAGCCACTGCAGAGATGCACTGAGTCTGAGATGCAGGCAAGGTAACCAGAGGAGAAAACAAGGTGGAAGGGGACTTTGCATTGGTGATGACCATCAGACTTTGCCCAGAAATTCTGATGGAAGTTTGCTGCCAACACCACCAGCACCAGAGTTTCTTTCTTCAGCTCTGCCCTAACACTTTTCACTCCATTTTAAGTGGCATGCCTGGACTGTCTGAGAAACTGCTTAAACCAAGGTCGAATGACATGGTGGCAGAGTGAGGAGGCTGGCAACAGCAGAACAAGATCTCTACATCAGGCAGCAGAAAACACATCTCTGAGTATCATTTCCTTCTGCTTCTTGAAAATTGCCACTCATCCTTCAAGATTACTCCAAGGTCACCTCTTCTGGGAAGCCTTCCTGGACCACTATAAGATGTATAGCATGTACTAATGTGTAAATAAATATGTATACCTCTGGCTAAATTTGGTTCTAAGAATCTTTGTTACCTCAATGTCAAGACTAGAACATAAGAGATAATCAATAATTACTTGACTGAGAAAGAGGGGAAAACAGAAAAGAAAGGGAGGGAGGGAGGAGGGAGGGAAAAGGGAGAGAGGGCAAAGGTAGGTTGTTGGCTCAGTGTGCAACTGAATGTTGTCAGACCTGGCTCGGCTCCTGGTTCGTAATCCACTTCCCTGTCTTTCCTCACATCTGAGCCTCCAGATCTCCGCTGGCAGGCTTAGCTACCTGCAGTGCCCAGGATCAATCCCACCTAAGGTAGTCAAGGTTCAACCTTATTTTCTGAGATTTAGCATCACATCCCTCCCTGCAGATCAGCTCCCTGCCTGAGCAAAACAGGCCAGAGTCCTGGACTCCTCTTGCCTCACCGCTCTCCCTCAGGGTGGAGAGGCTGCTGCCATCCCCAAGTCCGTGGCTGGGACCCCTCCACCTGCTGAGTGAGGCCAGCTGGAGAACTCATGGTCAGCCATGCTTGACTGCCTCTCCTGCGGAGCAGCCCCCAGCGCCCCACCCTCTGTTAACTGGCCTAGGTCCCTCACCACTGACCCTTATCCTAGATTCCACCCAGCATGGCCAGGGCCTGGCCACATCTGGAGGTTGAACAAAAATGAAACAGAATCACTGTGGAGATTTTGAGCGATGGGGTGATATATGCCAGGAAAACTCTCTGCGAGGGGAGGGAGAGTGACAGGGTACTCCACTCTGCTTGTGGACGTTTAAGAAGTAATTTATGAAATAATTCCCTCTTCAATTCAAAAAGCCTTTAACACATGTTGCTCTTCATGTTAGGAATTCTGGGTAGTAACCCAGAATTTTTGTAGAGAGTACTTTTCAGGACATCTGCTCTGCTTTTTAAAGAAGGTATCCAATGTCCAGTCTATAAATGTTAAAGTATCATTTCAATTCAAAAGAGCCAGAAGAATCCTTGGAACACCTGAAAGAATGTGGAGAATTATAACTTCTATGGTAATTCAGCTGGACAGGGACCATGATTGGCAACAGGGAAAAGGCTGTGTTTATTGCCCAATCAATAATCAATACAGACACATGGTAGTCACACAGTAAATATTTGTTGAATGAGTGGATGAATGTGAGCACAGATGTTTATCTGTGCATAGAAACAGGTGATGGGTGGGTGGAGATACACCGATGGGATCTATTATATGACAGCACATAGCTGGTTATTTCACCTCTTTTCAAGTGTGCTTTTCACCTCTTTTCAAGTGCATTCACATGCACTGCCTTAATGTATAAATGGACACTAATAACGAGTAAGCATTATGAGTTTTCTCTGCAAGCAGAACTATTCAAACAAATGAGAGAGCTCAGAGGAACAGCCACTAATCTGAGGCCAACTGAACCCTGCTTATCTTTGGGCCTACTTTAGGGGCAGAAGGAGAACAGGAAGCCTACAGAGGTGGGGAAGGCCCATAGTATGTGCTCTGCTCACATTCTAGGCAAATGGCTTTGAGTGCATTCCAGCTGAGGCTAAGTGTTTATTTAGCAGTACTTGCCTAGGTGTGCAGCTTTAAAACTTAACCTGCCACAGAATCACCTCAGGAATAAGGTATAGATTTACAGTATTGACACAAATATATATGTTTATTATGTGTGTGTATGTATATATGATTAAAACAGCTGTCATACAAAATTATGTGTACAGATGTCAACACTGAGTTGCCACTCTGTCAGTATCAGCCACTTTAAATATATAATATTATGCCTCGGGTGCTTTGACAGGCTGAAGGAAGAAACAAATGCCATAAACAATGTCCTGTTTGAGTTCTATCACCACGTTCTGGTTTTATGGTAACTGGCATGTCAATGAAAAAGAAAAGACATTATCCAGAGTAGGAGACTGTACATTTTGTTCCTTTCTATTATGCAGTGATCTGAAAGGAATTGAGGAATTCACTCTTTAATTCTGATTTTTCTTTCTAATTCTGCTTCTTTATATAATTTAAGGCTGGCTACAATGATTTATTTTGTATTACATATTCCAAAAGTACCAGCATAATAGGACCTGGCGCATGTAAAATACTCTTATTACAGATGGGTAAGCATGTATTTCAAATGCAATGTTTTCTAAGACTGAACCACAAACACACAAAAAAAGGTATATGAATCTGAGCAACAAGCCAAAGTTACCTTAAGATACTGCCACTGTGTCTCTACCAGTAGAGCTTGAGACTTGTGAAAATAAGACAAAGAAAGCATTATCCATATCGCAACTATGTTTTTTGGTCCTCTCATTCATTTCTCCTGGTGTAAACAGAGTTATCTGACAGTATATGGAAAAAAAGCAAATCTGAAGAATAGAGGTATATTAAAACTCACAAAACAAAAGCAAAAAGACCGGGACTAACAGTCAGGAACACTGGCTTCTCATTCAAACTTTGCCCTTGATAAGCTGCGTGATCTTGAAGAAGGGAACAAATATCACTAAATCTCATTTTTGTTGACCATTAAAATAATACTATAATGACAACAGTAATAAATAATAACACTGATCTGATGTAAGCACTGTGGCAGAGACAATGATGTTTATTTACAATACAATTTCCTCTTTCTGGGAACTCTGTATGATGCCATTTTCTCCAGCTTTCCTCATGGTTAGGCTGGGGGGGCACTTGCCTGAATTTTAATCACTAAGACATGAGCAGAAGTGAGGTAAGACATTTTCCAAACTAGTTTATACATATATCCCACAAGATCCTCCAGATGCAATGTCCTCAGAAGAAACAGAAACAGCCTGGGTCTCTGTGTTACTACCTGTAGGAAAGCCTGAGTAGGAGAGCCACCAAAAGAGTACAGTGGGGGCTAGAAATGAACCTTATTATATGGCTTCATATAACATTTGAACTTTTGTCTGTTGCATCATAATACAGTCTATCTTGACTAATAAAAGGA
Source organism: Carlito syrichta (assembly GCF_000164805.1). Classification (NCBI taxonomy): domain Eukaryota; kingdom Metazoa; phylum Chordata; class Mammalia; order Primates; family Tarsiidae; genus Carlito; species Carlito syrichta. The sequence goes on along the minus strand of NW_007252407.1, from coordinate 49,461 downwards.
CTAAATGATTAAACACAATTTACATATATATAACATATATAAATATATATATTTGGAGTGTGTACTGCTACTAAAAGACCTTCAAAGTTTTTAAAAACATTAATGCAAAGCCTTCTGAAGGTAGAATCCAACAATATACTTACTTAGAAAATTAGTATAAATCTGTCTTTGCCTTTAACACATCTATGAAATATAAGCAGAAATGATCAGTTTTAGCAAGCATTTTAACTGAAATACTGAGTAGATGTGATCACATCACCTATTTCCATTACAATGAGTTGCAATCAGTGACACTAAGTTCACAAAAAGATTGAGGTCTAGCTCAAAGATGAAAATTCACACCAAAGTGAAGTCACTTTAAAATCAGAACTGAGAGGATGCTATGTGGTCATTTAAAAAAATTACTATCGGGAGGTCTCTTGGTTATAAGCACTCAAAAAAAAAAAAACAACAAAATACTAAGATTTTATGAATAATACAATTTTGTTACAATAATTTTATCTAAATTTCACAATTGAGTACTACTTATATAGAACTGAGGGAAGTCCTCCTGAGGACCTAAAAATGTGGCAGTTAAGGTCTCATTATTACTTGTATATGGCATCAAATTTTCTTGATCAAGTTGTTTAGTTAATTGAAGAATTATTCCCTTCAGAGGCCTTTGGAGGGATACTAATTCATGTCAATAAAAGGAATTGTTGATTAAATCCAAGAGAATTACATCAATTCAATTGCTCCTTATTGGATGATTGCTAGCTGTTACTTTACAAATATCACTGAGAGGATTAAAAAGATCTGTCATAGAATCAGAAGGTCAGAAATCAGCTCAGAGAAGACTAAAAATAGTCCTTAAATTTAATTTTAAAATGCAGCTTTCCAAAAATCAAACATGTATTTTACAGCAATCTTGACATCTCCAAAAGTACATAAATGAATTTAAACCTGTCAATGGCCTACTTTAAAGAAAGAAATTACAACCATCTTAAATATTTTATGATTTAAAATTAGCTGAGTTGCTAATTTAATTAATCAGAAAGTAGAAAATATGGCAAATTTAACAAAATCAGCCATCTAGAGGAAGAAAGTAAAGAAAGAGAAAACTGAGTTGGTCTCTTCCTGAATGTCTTACCATTGCTAAAAATTCATAATGTATCTTCTCACATAGGATAGAAGAACTATAAGAAAATGCAAGCCCAATCACTAGAGCCAATTCCATAGACACCAACTATGCACATATATAGTCAAATAAAGTAGCTTAACAATATAGAGGTAACTACTATAACAGGTGTATCATTTTCATTGGTTACCTCACCTCCACTCTCCCCTTTCTCCTTAGTAAACAGAATACTGATTTTTTTTTTTTTCATTTTCTTTTTTTTTTTTGATGAGCACATTGCTTTCTGGAATAAATGATTATGGGTCAGAAATTAACACTGATCAAGTTCAAAGATAATGTGCAATTCCCTGGAAATCTGCTTAAGGAAAACTGACTTATGTTTGGGGGCCTCACTTTTTTTGTGTTTTGCTTTTCCTTCTTCCCCTGACCTACACCATATTTATGATGGCCAGAGCTCTAGCAGCCATCATGTACCGAAGTCACCTAAGCATGGAAGTCATGCACTAGAAAAGAAAAATAGAAAAATAAGAGCTGAATCTTTGATAATACCATAGAATTACCATACAAACATTTCAGTCCACATTGATACTATTTTTACATGAGACAGAAAAACATTTGTATCTCCTTTAAGCTACTATTATTCAGAATTTTTATATTTTTTATTTTTTCCGTTATGACAGCTAAAGTGATTTTAACTAAAATAATCAGTGAAGTCAGTATTTATAAGTAATCAAAAGCAATAAATGAATTGTCTAGCAAGTTTGCCTGTGTTTTAACTTGATCAATGTGTTTACATAAATGCCATTTTAACTTACCTCTTTGCTATTAACAGTATTAGTCAGGCTTCTTAAAATACTAATATATCTTGTAAGAAAATCAGCACTATGGTCAATTTATTCTAACAATGTTTCTTTACCCATTGTAAATGGGAAAAAATTACTGAATCAAATTTCTAAGGAAAATTTTCCCTTCTAATTCCCCCCAAATACAATTAAAAGTACAATGAAAAATCTGCAGAATTATATTTTCTAAAGTAACTTAGGAAAGAAGAAAAGATATTTATTCATCCTCTGCTATTCTACAACATATTAGATATTTTTGTTTTCATTATCACAATTAACATTTTAGGTAGTTAATATTTTTTCTGTATTTTTAAGGTGAGGAGACTGAAGCTTGGCGATATTAAGAAATACTTCCATGAACTTCAAACAATAAGGTCAACTTGAAAACCCACACTCTTTTCATGATACTCTGCTACAGATCATGTGATCATATGAAGAACTTTCTAGCTGAAACTCTTTTCTACTGTTCATATTTCCAAGTATCTGTTTAAAAAAATTCAGCTGGGCTGTGGTGGCCAGGAGTGGCCACTGCACTCCAGTCTGGGTGACAGAGTAAGACTCCAACTTGAAAAAAAAAAAAAAAAATTCAACCGATTCATACATAGAAACAACGGTTATCTGTTTAATTTCCAAATGCAATTTACACTGGAACCTCCAGATGAAGGTCAGGCATTTTTTTTCCCCGCAAGTTAGAGTCTCACCCTGTCTCCCAGGCTGGAGTGCAGTAGCATGCTCATGGTCACCCCAACGTCAACCTTCTGGGTTCCAGCAATCCTTCCACCTCAGCCTTCCAAGTAGATGGAACTACAGGCACATGCTACCATGCCCAGCTAATTTTTGATTTATTGTAGAGATGAGGTCTCGCCAAGTTGCCCGGGCTAGTCTCGAACCCGTGAGCTCAGGCAATCTGCTTACCTCGGCCTCCCAAAGTGCTGGGATTATAGGCTTGAGCCACAGTGCCCGGCCAGGAAATTTTTTTTTTTAAGCCTAAAGCTCCGTACAATCCTACCTACTTCAACTACATATGAGAAGAAAAAGCAAGAGCTAGCTAGGAAGGGAGAGAGAAAGAGGGAGAGGGAGAGGGAGAGAGAGAACAAACCTATTATGTCCATCTGGCTCTTATATGAAAAGGACCCATTTCCATTATATACTTTTTTTTCTCTCCTACTATATTATATATACTGGGACTGTGAAAGCTTTCATCTTCCTAATCTAGACATAAAACTACAAATGGTTATAAGATTTCAGTATCAAAAAAATTCCCAGTACATGAATCCCTCTTTTTCTTGTCTCACTTTGATCTTTTCTCTTTCTCCTCTAACTAAACAGAAAAAGCAAAGTGTCAATATAATTTCTTTTTTATTTTTCAAAGTAAGTGGCTGATATATTAAGCTTTCAGGCTACAAAGTCATGAAAAGCAAAAGAAAGTCATTATGGTGAAAAAAGAAACCACACAATGTACTGTTGCTTTAGAATACACATTAAAAGAGATTCTGTCATCTACTACATGTGTGTTCATATAGCTTATGGTTGATACACCTTATGCCAAAGGTAGAAATACAAAGTTTGACAAGAAGAAAAACAATGTTCTACATATTTTGTAGTCAATTAAAATAACATTTAGGAAAACCAAGATATTTATATTATAAATTATTTTTTGGAAGATCATTATTTCTATAGTTGACAACTACAGCAAAATTAATTTTCTTTAAAGTATCACACATCTTAAAAAACATCTTGTAGTTGGTGTCGTAATAAAAATGGATTTTTTAAAAGAAAGGAAAAAAAATCCTAGAATGAAAGGGTTTAAAAAAAAAAAGAGGAAAAAATTGTATTTTGAATTACGTGATGTTCTGGACTTACCACCTCCTCCTCCAAGAAGACTGGCATTTGCTGTTTAAAAGAAAACAAAATAAAAGTCAAAAAATATAAGAAATACAGTATATCAGAGTAGTTTTTTATAAAAGCTGGTAATGATTATGTATCTCATACATAAACACAAAATATGTACTTTCATTTGAAGACAGCCTTTATTATTATTTTGTGATAGTATAAAAAGTTAAATACTTCACTTTTTCATCTTTTTCTCTTCAAATGGCTATTTTTATAATGTTTCTTTCTAATAAAAGTAAGCACATATTGAGATTGTTTTATTCTATATTCTGCAGCTAAATAATCTTCTGAGTTCTCCATTTTATCAAGCAGAAATAAAACAATATTATTTAGGCAATTTCAGTGATTTCAAAGGACAATGTAAAAGAACATATGATAACAAATTAAATTAAATACAATCAAACAAAAGACATTTTGCAATAAGAAATGACTTTTAAACTTAAATAGTAACATATTTATTACTTTTTCTATTAACTTTTTAACTTGGGAGAAGAAATATATGTTAAACAATGCTATGCCATTTGTTACCTATTTATCCATCAATCCAGCACACGTATTTATAGAAGTCAAATAAGTATAAGACAATTTCATTTGGATTCCTTCCCGAGGTCAGATTTTCAGAAAGTTCCATTGCAGACTTCTGCTGAAGTGTTAAACAACCTTATGTCTAAGTTATCCAAATATATGATAATAACTAGAAAACAGAATTTGATATATACCACACTGAGCTTTATTCCATAGAGTTCTTATGTATCCTAGGAATTATCTCATGCCGTTAAAAAAAATCCTGCAGTAATATAAGGAAAGTAAGTGGCAACAAGCACCCCTTCTTTGTGAAGAAAATTAAGTTACCAAAGATTAAATAAATCATTTAGGAAAAAGAAGTAAAAAGTCTTTTACTTGAATCTTATCATGCTGCCCACAGACCATACATTGTCATAATTTAAGAGGAGCAAATATCAGTGTTGATTATTCAATCAATAAATAATGGAGTATTTGAAGAACAAATGCCCATATTCATCATTCCATGAGGTTAAATGTGTGATGGCTAATTAATGATAGCAATACTGAAGAGAATATCATGAAAATGTATGGAGAACAAAGGCCCTTGAAAAGGTCTTTCCGGTATGTAATATTAAAGCATCAAATTTGATCTCATATGATCTCAAGCACAGGACTGTCTAATTGCTGCCCTTGCCTTCCCTTCACATGCTTCTGTCACAAGCATGGACCAAATAGCAATGTCATTAACCAATTACAAACAAAACTCACTTCTGATGTCATAAAGTATCTGCCCGCCATCACTCAGGTCTACAAATTCCTCTGACTTCACAATAAGGAAGTGTGTAGTATTTACATGCATGGTAGCCAGAACCGAATGTCATGTCCCATATCAAGTTTTGGAGCTATTGAAGTGGGAACGTGATGGAGGGGCACAAGGACAAACACTGAATATTCTACTTGGTGTCATACCCTTTGGTGGACAAGGAAAATTTAATGATCAACCCATGCTATTGGGTAATCCAAACATTTTCTAAAATCTGAACTACAAGCATTTATAATACCACATGGCATTTGACACTCTTGATGACTTTTTCATTTCATATTTGAGAAGTTTTACAGATCCCTGAGTCTCTATCAATTTCCTCCAATTTTCATGAGGAAAAAGGTATTCCAACAAAAAACAATAATAAACAGAAGCTCGTCACTTAAATTATCATGCCCAGTAGCACAATAACACAATACAGTCTATTTTCATCCAATGTTTTGCTCAATAAAGGTGGAGGTTGCCTGTTTTGAGAGCACAGCCCAGGACCCATCTGTTTAACCAGGCACTTGTCCAATAGATGTGGGTGGATGAGTAGGTGTGGAAATTGTAATTCCAGTCCTGGCCAACCATCAAGTTAGTTTATGTCAAATGTGTGCTCATGTCTAGATACGCATATCTGGTAACATTTTGACTTCACTATAGAACTATTTTATAAACTGTGGCCATTCTACATAATACACAATCACTTTTAAGACAACTTCATTTGTATTACCATTCATTTAACAGAGTCTCAATTTAAACTGCTTGATCATATTCAAAGCAGTTCTAGTAACTATAATTCTAATGATTATTTTCGAAAGAATCCATCAAATTTAAGTCTACTTTATCAATTTCTGTTCTCTAAAAAAAACCAAAAAGTTAATTTTTTTTAGCAAAAATGTCAAGGCAATTTTCTTTAATAACAGTGACATAAAAATAGGAAAGTAAAAGTGAAACTTTATTGTTATTACCAATATAACTTTGCCTCTACAAAGCACCCCAATAACTGATTACCCATCATTTATTGATCAGATGAGTTCATATTTTCTTCTATTTTCCAGAAGTGAAATGACTTTTGTGTGTCTAAAATTAATAGTCATTTAATTTCTATTTAATTATCCCCACTAGATTGAGATATATTGCAATTAGAAAGGAATTGCCAGCCGTGCACAGTGGCTCAGCCTGTAATCCCGCGCTTTGGGAGGCTGAGGTGAGTGGATTGCCTCAGCCCGCTGGTTCGAGACCCCCTGGGCAACTTGGCGAGACCTCATCTCTACAATAAATCAAAAATTAGCCAGGTGTGGTAGCTCACGCTGTAGTTCCAGCTACTTGGAAGGTAGAGGTGGAAGGATCGCTGGAACCCAGCAGGTAGAGGCTACGGGGTGGCCGGGAGCGTGCCACTGCACTCCAGTCTGGGCCACGGAGTGAGACTCCAACTCAAAAAAAAAAAAAGAAGAAAGAAAGAAAGGAATTGCCTTTAAGACAAGGTCTGAGTTTAATAGTCTGGCCTGCATCTAATAAGTTCTCAATACATGTTTTCTAGTAGTGAGGTAATTGGCAGGTTTAGTCCATTTCTTCACTGTCATAAGACATATTTGTTTACTGAAGTATATGGGAAAAAGCAAACTTTGGCCCTTTTCTTCTTCCAAAATCAAAGATTTTTTTATTTTTTTGAGTTGGAGTCTCACTCTGTCGCCCAGACTGGAGTGCAGTGGCACACTCCCAGCCACCGCAGCCTCAACCTGCTGGGCTCCGACGATCCTTCCGCCTCAGCCTTCAAAGTAGCTGGAATTACAGGCGTGTGCTACCACACCCGGCTAATTTTTTGATTTAATTGTAGAGATGAGGTCTTGCCAAGTTGCTCAGGTGGGTTTCGAACCCGCAGGCTCAGGCAATCTGCTCACCTCAGCCTCCCAAAGCGCGGGATTACAGGCTGAGTCACCGAGCCAGGCTAAAATCAAAGATTATTAAAGAAACTCTTAGAGTTTATTCAAAAATGTTTAGTGATTAAGAATATTTAAGATACATTTATGTCCCTATCTAAATTTCTTGCTAGAGGGAATTTTGGACATGCTTTCTATTTTATTTCTAGAGTTTCACAGAGAAGGGAAACAAAAGGAACAAAGAAAACCTGAAGTTAACGAGCATAATGCCACTGCTTCTAAAATAAGATTTAAAGACTCTTCTCTGAGCATGTTTATGAAGTAACACTATTTTAACTCACATTTCCATGAAATAAAATGTCCCTTTTTTACTAGATGAGGGAAGGGAAAAAAAATCAAGTTACAGTAACTGTCTCAAAGATTGATTCAACACAAAACTAAAATGAGTCATTACAATTTAATGAATCAGTCAGTGCACTGCACTTTTTTCTCCTCCTAAAATAACTAACTCAATGAGATGAAGTTTTACTGTTTATAAAGTGAAAACAACATTGAACATAAAATGGGAAAAAGTGTTGTCTGAAGTTAATTTCATAGTGTCAAATATGGAGAATTTATTTCCAATATCCTAGAAACAAATGGTTAAATTTTTTAAAGTTTATGAGAATTACTTTTCTTCCATTTCAATCCAGTTTTGAATTTTTTAATTAAGACTATCAGTTTCTGTAGTTATAACTATTAACTATTAAAGTATTAAAACAAAAAATTGAACACAATATAGGAATCCCTTTTTCTTGGAATAATTAGCCTAAATGAAAAATTATCATAGCAGTAATCAATACCACATTATTTTATATTTTTCTCAAAATACAAATGAAATATTCCACTACCTTCTTCCTAAAATAAAATTCTCCTACATAACTCTCTCTCTTTCTCCCTGTGCATGTGTATGTGTCTTCTTTAGAATAAGGTCATAATCAAACCGTGGACAAAATAATGAAAAATAAAATGATCATATATTTTAAGTAATCTTCCATTACTGGATAACATGATTAGTAATGCAAGACAAACCTATAACACATCAGACACCTACAGCACCTTTCCTCCTAAGATCTCAAAATCCTTTCTAGTCTGTGTATAAGGTATTGTATAAGGTAATATGTGTATAAGGTAATCATCTGTGGTAATTCTACTTCAATTTTAAATATATAACTTGGTGATTTGAGCAAATAATCTTCAACTACCTTATCTCTTTTTATCATGAAATTTAGAATCAATCAGGGATGGTCAGCAGGTTTCAAACAATTCTGATTCATTAATCAGAAGTGTCTGTCTGTACCTCTGACTTGAGAAAGAGTCTGGGGCAACTCTGAGCTGAGCAGAAAAGAGTACCATGATGAATTAATAACACTGGTAATGGTCAGAATGGCATAGGGAACATTAAAATGGTCTCACACACATGCCATATATTAGAGCTCTCTCTGAATTGGATGACTTCTCTCAGGACTGACAGTTCTTAATACAATGAAATTCTGTTCAACAACGTTCTTTTTTTTTTAGATTAGAAAATATAATATATTTAAAAAGTAAGTTAGGGAGAGAGAGAGAAAGATTCACCTCCCCAAGGTAGGGGAGGGGGCAAAAGCTCTCAACAACCTTTTAAAACAAAAAACCTGCTAAATTACTATGCTAGCATTGTATTTTAGCATTCCTAATAACTCTTGCAGTTTATGAGTCTGAAGTAATCCAGTCTGTGAAATAATCCAGAGCTAGGAGAGGTAATTCATGTCAATTGTGAGTCAAAACTGCCTGGTAAGCATTTGAAACCATTTTTTATTCTACTTGCCCAGTAATGTCTATTTTCTCCACAGTAATTGTTTTCCCACTCCATTTCTACCCCACCCAAGACTTTGTGGCAAACAAGCAACAGTCTGGGAGACTAGTCTTTAAATGTTGATTAAAACTATTTGTGTACGGTTTTTATTTGCTTTTCATCATTACAAAGGAAATTGTACTTGTTTTCGTCCTAACAGAACCCTGACCACCAGTTTAGTTAATTTTTTCTGCTTTCTTATTACAATAGAGCCCATGGGGTGTCAAAATGTACGTTGGCAAAAACTTCCCTAGGAGCTCTACTTAAACCACTAATTTCTTTCACAACATGCTATCCCCCAAAATACAGAAGCAGTAATATCACCCTGTAGAATGGCACACATTATATTCCCTGCACTTTGAAACTCAAAGTAGGAAGTGCTAAAAAAAAAAAAAAAAAACTTATAAGATAAAAACCCCAAGTACGTGCATGACTCCAGAACCCCTTCATATAAGGAGCAACCATCTCAACTGACAGCCATGGACATATGGTCCACACAGACAAATATGGCCATCAATTTGGCAACAGACTTCTGTTCATGCTTTACTAGATTTATACCTTCTAAACAAATTAAACAGAATGCCAGAAGTTTTGGGCAATGGTATAATTTCCTGCTTTGAAGCTTACAAAGACAGAAAATTAAGAATGGGTTTAACTGCTTCACATGTAGAAACTGGGCATAAGCACATGATAAATATTTTTCTTGCTTCCTGCAGAATTAAAAGGAATGATTGATTGTTCCAGGGTCTGTATGGTTTGTATAAGCTATAACTATGAAGGTAAAATTAGAATACAATGAACCCTACTGTTGATAAATAGGTGAAAAGACAACAGAAATTGGAAGACTTACTTGACATTATTAACAAATAAAACAAATCAAAACAGAAGCATTCTGGTAGATATATGAAGGAGGAGCTGCCCCAGTTTTGCCAACCTCACCTCAGAGTTCTGATTGTGGGTGCTCAGTGATTTCTAGGAAAACTGTAGCATGGGAAACACACACACACAAACACACACACACACACACACACACACACACCACTTAGTTCAATCCCTTTATTTTACAAAAGTGGAAAGGTAAAGAAGATCAAAGACATTAACTCACTAGTCTGGGATCAGACTTGATAGAAGAACCTACCATACAATAGTGCCAACTCAGATGTTTAATAACACCTCTTGGTGCCAATTACAAATGAGTGTATGTGTATATTCCATTACCTCCTTCCAAAATCACATCCAAAGATAGGTGCAGAACACAACATGCATAGAGTCTACAGAATGTTACTCTACTGCATATCACCTAACATAATAATAATTATTATTATTTTATTTATTTATTTATTTATTTATTTATTTATTTATTTATTTGAGTTGGAGTCTCTCTCTGTCGCCCAGACTGTTATGCAGTGGCCGCTCCTGGCTACCGCAGCCTCGACCTGCTGGGCTCCAGTGATGCTTCCATCTCAGCCTTCCAAGTAGCCGGAACTATAGCCGGAACCACCACGCCCAGCTAATTTTTTGATTTATTGTAGAGGTGATGTCTCGCCAAGTTGCCTAGGCAGGTCTCGAACCCACGGGCTCAGGCAATTCACTCACCTCAGCCTCCCAAAGCACAAGATTACAGGCTGAGTCACCGAGCCCGGCTTAATTATTAAAGTATAACTAAAGCATTAGCAGGTAGTTCAACCTCATAACGGCATGCAACTAATGAAAATGATAGCAATCTGAACGTGCTTCTACATACCAGTCATCCTTCCTGACACTATACTCTGGATCAATTGTAATTTTGATAATGATAATACTGGCTCAGAGTAACCCAATCTGGGGCTTTCCAATGAGTGAAATAACGTGCCTGAATATGGAAAAAATTTAGCTCAAATATGTATTAGTTTTATGGTTGTAATGATATAAGACACTTGGGCAGCAGTTTTAACTTATCTTTGACAAGAAAGGTTCTGAATAAATACAAACCAATTTTCAATTTTAGAAATAGAATATGTGCTTATTTGAGGGAATATAATAAACTTTTAGCCTGATTAAAATATAAGCCTGAACATGCATGCTTATACACACACTTCTTGGGGGAGGCAGGCTGATATGTTTCCATGAAACCGGAAAGGACCTGTAAAAAAAATTGTTTTACATAAATCCCGTATTTCACCTTTCTTATAATATTACAGAATCCTCAGTTACCTCAAATAATGACATAGCAAGTGAGACTTTTTAAAAGGTTTATTTTTAAATTTCACTTTAATTTAAACAAAAAGCCCCCCCCCCCAATTTTCTGTCATAGTAAAGTTATGGGAAGATTGAAATGCAAAAAAAACCACAAAGGAAGAAGATTTAGGACTGGTGGACATGCACAGGATGGCTCCCCTGAGAATCCTTATTAAGCTAGCAAATCCATGAAGGCAGAGGCCATGTTTAATCATATCAACGGTACCATGCATGCTTCTTGGCACAGAGTAGGTATTGAATAAATATTTGCTAATTATATAATAAAGGAAATTCATTTTGAATTATCCTCTATTCAGAGGATAAGGGAATGAGAGAGAGGGAAAAGGGAAAGGAATCTTTCTGGGGCAGGTGAGAGAGTTCCAGTAATAGATAATGACTCCTTCACAATTATGCAGGCCAGTGAGGCTGTGCCAGGATATAGCCAGATTTAGGTCAAATTTCAGACTCTATCATTGACCTTGAGAAAGTTCCTAAACTTTTGGAGTCTCTGTTTCTTCTTCAATCCTTTGGTGAAATAATGGTCACAGTACAGGTTTGCTGAGAAGTATAACAGTGATAACCTACATGAAAGTATTCATGGTTCCTGACACATGCGGAGGCTCAGTGAATGTCAGCTCCTCACTCCATGACGGTGACTGCAGTGCTACTTCTGGCAACCATGCAAGAAATTAATAGAGAACCCCCAATATTTCAGACCCACCCCAAAGTTTGGCACTTAGGAGGGGCTGGGGCCATGGTTCAACTTGGAGAACTACAGTCCTTTGTCTCCACTCAGAGATGTCCAGTGTGTGCCCTCATGGGAATTTGGGGAAGAACCCAGAACTTACACACAAAAGACAGTGAGGAAGAATGCCATCTTCAGATTATTTTTAAAATTATGTCTTAGGTTTAGATCAACTAAAAATAATTCTATAAACCCATAAAGAAAATGGATGTCAATATTTTATATATTGTAACTGATCTTTCCCTTTTCTGGGTTATATGGATTATTTAGTTCAAAAAGAATGTTAGATATCTTATGCCAGATAGCTCCTGTTTACTCCTCAAGACTTACTCTCTGCATTTCCCCCTGTTCTCTGCCCAAGGCTGCTGACCTCTATAGATGAAATCAATAGGCCTTCTTCTCCTAAATTCTGACCCTGTTTGGGTTCAGTCAATGGGGAACCCTGGCAGGAGATGATGGGAGAGATGAGAATGAGTTCAAGGTTTTTATTTCCTTGGTTCACCTCCTGTAAGCTAATCCTGAATAAGAGTCACTGTTCTAATCAAGGTCCTTTAGTTTACAACATGACTTTCTTTTTAGGTTCTGATATCCCCCATCTCCCCTGTCTCTTTGAGCCTAGGGTGGCAACAGCTGTGCTGCTGGGAGGTTCATGAACAATTCTTTGAGGTTCTCCTAGACCATACCGCACTCCAAACTTTGAATTATCCTAATTTGATTTTGTCGTCGGCTCCCTGCTGGGACCTTGATTGAACAGGTATGGTTTGTACACATTGGTCACTACTGAAGGCTAGTCTAAATCTCATGTCCCCTCACAGCCCAACCCTCTTAGTCCAGTTTGTGATAAGCATGACTCCTGTTCTATGTATCCATCTGAAGAATAGTCAATATAGCAGACAGCTTTCTTTATTCATTAAACATACAAAATATATAAATATAAAAATATACTAACACATATAAAATCTAAAATAATATGTACTCATTTTAACATGTTAAGGAATTAAATATATTAAACAAATGACTCATTTTATCTACCATTCCCTTCCATACTTTTCTATATGCTTATATAAATATATACAAATAATTGAGGTTTCTGGGGATTATTGCAAGAATAAGAGTGCCACAGAACATAATTTTCTGGTTTATCAATACTACATCATGGTTCTAAAAAAATGACCATAATATGACCATTATGACACCATAATATTGCAAAATTTGAGTGAAACTGCTTCTATTATTGATGGACACTTAGGTTGTTTCCAGTTTTGCCATTAAAGACAATGGTGTGTGTGTGTGTGTGTCTATTTCATAAAATAGAATTCTCCAAAGTATTTATGGGTAAAATAAAGCATGATTTTTCAAATTAAAGATTTTTCAAATTAAAGATAATTTTTCAAATTAAAGATAATTTTTCAAATTATCAAAATTGCATGTTAAAATGTTTATTAAAATAAGTCAAAATTAGCCAAAATTTAACTTGCACAATTATATGCTGGAGAACACCTAAACCATCAGTATTATTTTATGTTTGTCAATAAGAAATCTGAATCAAAATGTTTTGGCATGTAGATGAGATTTCAGTTCATTGGGCTGCTTCTATTTAAATATAACTATATCAATGAAAAGTTTTCACTTATTTGAAAAGTATTTAGTCAGAATTTCTGATTGATTTCAAATGTATACATTTTTAATTGCCTCTTTTTAATGTAAAAATCATAAAACTACTTCAGCTAATGATGAGTCTCTTTAACCAATTTATTTTCATATTTACTAGATATAAACCATGACAAATTTTGAACATGAATTAAAAACTAGGCTAGAAACGACTAGAACAAGAAAGTTTCTACTGCTTTCTAATTAAATTTAAAGTAGACTTTAGAACTTTCAGGTTAAAAAATTTCAGAAGATAATAACTTACTAAAAAGACATGGAAAAGTTATCAAAAAATACAAAGAGATGTAAGAATAATTCAGCTCAATAAGACCTTCAAAGCTAAATATCTTGTCCCCATGGTACTTCTGACTTTCCTATTTCCATTTATCTGAAACCAACCATTAAGAAGATTCGTGTGTGCCAAAAATTCAAACAGGCACCTACTGTTTTTATACAAGTGCAGGTAAAGGCTGAAAAAAAATGGAATGCAATAGTTAAAAATCATCTCCAGATAATCACTCAAATTTACGTTTATACCTTGATTTCTAACTAAAGTAAACAACAGCTAACATTTATTCTTTGCTAGATGCCAGGCATATTACTAGTTAATTTACTTCCCAAAAGAAGCCAATAAGGTAGGTAGTGTTTATTGTTCCCATTTTATAGATGAAAAAATTAGGACACAGAGAAGATGGGAAGCCTAGCCAAGATCAAAGGTTGGAGTCAGTATTTGAAGCCAAGTACTGTTATTCCAGAGTTCACTCTTAAGCACCTCCCATAAGAGGAGCCTGGTTCCACACTCCCTCACCCCACCAAAAAAAAAAAAAAGGCAGAGTAAGGATTTTCATGAAAGATATATAATTCCTGTTCCTCTTTTTTCTGTATAGCTTTTTTTTTTAACTACCATAGAATATGAAAACTTTCTCTAGCAGTGTCAATTTTACTTTTGCTAAATTAATGAAAATTCAGTAGAACATATGTTTCCATTTCTTTTTTTTCCAGTCAAAACACATCATTTTAAAAACAGTATTCTTCTCCCAGTTTGTTAAAGTCTTGCTACACATCTAAACTGTGCTGGCTCATGCAAAAGCTAACCTGGCTTCACATTCACCCAAATGCAATACTTGGATCATCAAACAGCTCTGATCTAACTACTTGCACCAAATTTGGCTTGTGCTGTGGCCAACTTAGAAAAACTATAAAGTGAGTTTTTGTATATTTCATTTCCATTAGAAAGTCATCCTCTGAATCACCAGGCCAGTGAACAAGCTGACACATATGTTAGTAAGCTTATCAAGGTATAAAGTAGGCCTCTAATCACAACCAAACAAAGGAATATGCAAATAGAACATGATGACAATTTTCCAAACATCTATTATTTATTACACAATGTCAAGGAATTGACCTTTATGGTATCAGTCATTCTCTAAATAACCTTTTAAATTGGCGACTTTACTTTTCCTATAACAAATGAGGAAACTGAGGCTATAGAGAGGCTAAATTGCTTGCCCAAGGTCATGGGCCAGTAAATAAGTATTCAGTCCAATGCTTGAGCCCTTTCATCCAACACCACACCAATGTTCTTTCCAGCATACCAAACTATCTCCTAAGAAATTATTTCATTTCTCTCAAATCATTTCAACACAGATGGATATCCAATGCTCACAATAAGGAATGCATTTCATTAATGCCAATGTCAAAGGCAGTATTGTTAGTTTTTTAGTCTTACTAACATGACCAGAATAGATAACATTTATATATATATCATATGACTCAAAATTATAAAAATTTGAATATTTTGTTATATTTTTCCCATGTCATTTATTATTATAAAGATCAGCAATTTAGATCTCAAAAAATCTGAAATTATCTATAAGGGAAAAAGTCCTTTGAAACATCACATTTAATATTCTGATAACATTTGCCAAAAATGGCATTTAAGTAGATGAAAGTTCTCAGTATAATTTTAGGTAATACAAACAACTATACATGCACTGCTATCCATGAGGGCATATATTTCTTAATTATTAATGCTTAAAAACTTGAGCTAAATTTAAATTTATTAAAACAATAATAAAGAGTACATTAAAGTCTGACTTTCACCAAGTAAATGCAGACTGGCTAACCTAAGACTTTAGATGCTTTTAGTGAAATACACAAAATGAAATTCAAGCTATGCTTTCATTTGTCCTAAGTTCTCTATTAGCACTCCTTCTCCTTGAATTTATAATAATCAAATAAAGAATCGTTTTCATAACTTGAGATAACAACTGAAAACCGTAGTGTTTCCCTCCTAAATTACATAAGTCTAATAATCCTATTTCAAATTGTGGCTGTCTTTTATTAATATACAATGACATTTTACATTGTTCAAGGATACAATAAGTGCATTATTATGTTTTATCAACTGTAAGCACAAAAACATCATCTCCTCTAAAAAATGGAAAAAATATAACTTTATCAACATTAAGTTTAATCATTTACCAAAAAAGACCTGCTTTTTTCTGTACACAGGATGCAAATTATAATTTGCATCCTGTGGATATCAAAAAATACCAATTACTTTTGTTATTACAGTTCCATCAGGCCAGCTGTGGATTCTATAATAGAGATTAGTTTTATTCTGGTACATTGAAAAGCACTGATATTAATCTCAGACAAAAGTATTATCATTGGTGAGAAGCTGATTACGACTGCAGAGGCTTTTTAAAAATTATTATTATTTAACAAATCTCTCAGGATAATTAAATAATACTTACTAAAGCTAGTTGTAATTCAACTGTTTCTCTGAGACAACCAGAAATAAGCAGAAGCAATAACAGTTATTTTGTATATGGTATTCCAGATAGAATGGATATGGTGTCTACTAAAAAAAAAAAGTATTTAATATTAATCCCTGATTTCACCAGTAATTACTTATATAATTTTGTACAGGTTACCTAAAAACCTCTATGGCACTTATAGAAAAATATAAATTATAATTTAATTATTTATCAATCATTTGTTAAGCAGCCACTATGTGTGGCTGCTCTTTAATAATGACTAGAAACAAATATGTAAGTAAAATAAGCATATTATATAATATAACTATCATAAATAAATTTATAAATTATAAATTGTTATTTTTATTTAAAAATTTACATTTAATATTTAAACATCATAATCATGATATTGAGGATCCTTTTATATACATATATATATATATATATATATATATTTTTTTTTTTTTACAATAAGTTGATGGTACTTTATGATAAATTTTGCAAAATTTTCCCCTCCTGGATGGAGGTGAAGTCTGACGAAGATGGCACAGATTTGTTTTTTCTGGTTCCTCCTCTCACCCTGTTCTGCTAAGTGCAACTATAAACCCTGGAAATAATACAAGAGGCAACCAAAGGCGATCTCCAAAAGGTGCAAGGAGAAAGGTGAGCTGGTAAGAGAACCCAGGACTGGAGGAACAACATAGTTGTAGAGCATCTCACAACCTCCAACCAAAAGGATGAAAGTGACCAAGGCCCAGCCTTTCCTGACACCCAACGAAGCAGCAAAAGTCCTCCCTAGGACTGCAGAAGAACTCCATTGAAGACAAGCTGATGAGCAGACAGGAAAAGTGCTCTCCTGCTCAACAGGACCTGAGACTCTTCTCCTGCACTGAAAGACACAGGGGTTCCCCAGCAAGGGTAATCTGGCCTCAACAAGTACCCTGCCAAGAAGACCCATGGGCCTGAGACCCCTCATCTCACATCAAGTGAAGTTGATATCTGGGGAGCATTGGCAATGAATCTTATCACAGCAAACACCCAGCCTATGATGGCCTTTCTATCCCCTGTGAGAAAAGGGGACTCCTGCTTTGCTGTCAGCAAACTTCTAGCATTCTTTCTCCACCCAGCCTGAGACTTTCCTCCTCCACTGTGATATGGTTTGTGAGGAGATGCTGGTGGAGCAGGGAGGTCTCCACCATAATAAGCAGCTAGGTGTGGAAGAACTCTTCATTCTGTCAATCCAGAGGCTTTTTTTCCCACCTAGAAACAGACTGAAGCTCAGCCTAGCAAAATTCCTTCTGCCTCTCAGGCAGCACCAATACAGACATTGGGAACCCCACTGTCACCAGATACACCAGCTCCACCTAAATAAGATCACGGAGGCTCAGAAAATTAAATTGTCATTGGAATTACTGTCCACTAAAGTAGAATAGGACCTATGAGCTATACTTAATAGTTACCATCTACTAAAAGAAAAGATTTAAATAGGGCCCAGAGTTTCCTAAAATGAACAGAGTCTCAGGGACCCATGGGACAAAACCAAAAACTCCCAGAAGTTGAGGAGAAAGAGAGAAGGGCTGAAAGAGTATTTAAGGAAATAATGGCTGACAATGTCACAAATGTGGTGAAAGATACAAGCCAACAGATTCACAAAGTGAATTCCAAATAAGACAAATCAAAAGAAATTCATGCTAAGACATACCATAAACTTCTGAAAACAAAAGGCAAAGAAAAAACACTGAAAGCAGCCAGAGAGAAATAGAATGACACCTGTGAAGGACATCAATTTAAATGACCCCAGATGGTCCTTTAGCCGGCTTCTCCAGTACTACCTCAGTTGAGAGAGTTGCCTCACTCTAGAGTATGCCTGCTTCTTGGTGGCTCATATCCAATAACTTGGAGATATAAGGCATGGCCCCCTGCCCAGTGCTGATGCTTATGGGAATATAAAGGTCTAGGCCTTGCCCCAATTCAGGACAACACTGAAGGGCCATCTGGGCCTCCTATATGTTCAGTATTGGTCTTTTTTGAGGTTACAGCATAGTTCAACTTCTCCCACTACCCAGTTTGTCTTCGTCCCCAATTCTTCCACAGATTATTTTTACCCTAAAAATGCTCCTTGAGTAATTTCCTGCATGCTAATCTCTATCTCAGAGTCTGCTTTCCAAGGAACTCAATCTTCAACCATAATCATGAGGGTGGGTGCTAGGAGGAGAAAAAAAGGCCCATTCTGGAGACATTTAAATTAAATGGAGTGAATTCTGACCACTGATTATTGGAAGCTCTCTCTAGAACATGGGGGCACCTGATGTCTCTTTGCCGTTAGCTTCAAGTGTTAGTTTGAAATTCCAAGGCAATAAGAAAAGTCTCTTTCATATCTTATTACATTAATCTACTTTAAACCTTTATAAACAAATATTAAATGTTGTTTCTAGTACAATTCTAATAATTTAATTTTTAAATTAGACCTTAAACCTCTAATGAATAAAATTCAAATTAATATAGCTAACATTAATGATAATAGTGCCAATTTGTGGAGTCAGAGTCAGTGTTGCAGCCAGGGAAAGAGGAGTGCAAGCACTATGAAAACATTTTTTTTTTTTTTAAAGTCCTAGCTGGGCTCGGTGGCTCAGCGTGTAATCCAGTGCCTTTTGGAGGCTGAGGTGAGTGGATTGACTGAGCCCACGGGTTCGAGACCCGCCTGGGCAGGCGAGACCTCATCTCTACAATAAATCAAAAAATTAGCCGGGCGTGGTAGCACACGCCTGTAATTCCGGCTACTCGGAAGGCTGAGGCGGAAGGATAACGGACCCCAGCAAGTCGAGGCTATGGTGGCCGGGAGCAGCCACTGCAC
Organism: Carlito syrichta; assembly: GCF_000164805.1. Taxonomy (NCBI): domain Eukaryota; kingdom Metazoa; phylum Chordata; class Mammalia; order Primates; family Tarsiidae; genus Carlito; species Carlito syrichta. Next base: position 30,316 of record NW_007252407.1, on the reverse strand, counting down.
TCCAGTCTGGGCTAGAGTCCAACTCAAAAAAAAAAAAAAGTCCTAAAAAGAAGTAGACTTATGCAGATTTGTATAGAGGAAGTAGGGAAGCAAATTCTTGGACACAGAAATATTCTTACAGTTATGAATAATGTAAATATCAAGAGTCTCATGTTTCCTATGTAAAATCTTATGCTATAACTTTAAAATTTCAAAATATAGTTAACAGTTTACTTGTTACTCAATGAACAGTATTGTGCTAGCTACCGAATTTGTCAAAATTATGCCACAGATAACTTATTTTCTTAGAGAACATTTGGTGAGCTCATTGGTCCCAGTGTCTAGGAAGTCATCACAAGCCACCTCAATGTATCCCAATGTTTGAATGTTTTGGGTAAACTCTTTAGAATCTTGAAGCTTTCTATTTGCTTCATCTCATGATAATGCCCTCTCCTGTCTATCTCTGAACCCCTACTATTCTTAATTAATGCTACATGCATTAATTAATTAATACAAACTCTTTCTACTCCTTTCTATGTTCCAATTCTGTGTACATGAGGAGTCATTGCAGAAGGATTTTTGCCTAACAGTCACTCTCTATCATCTCCATGGTACTCAAGAGACGGATGGTCTCAATTATGCCATCAGTATGAGCTGTAACTCACATTTTCTGCCATTATCTTAACCTTTTACTGTGATTCTGCCAAAAATGACTCAGGTGTGGATAATAATAAAGTTGAATATGTGTTTTCATACAAAGTAACACTTCTTAGTAGAAGATGAAAGGATTAGACCCAATTTGATTATCTGTTCCTATTTAGTTAATCTACTCTATTTTCTTTCCACATTAACATTTTAAGTCAGACATTGATCTCTATTTCTGTCCACTGGATTAGTGGCAGAATTATTACCAATTGACTGTGAGTCAAATTATAGAAGAAAAAGGTAATAAAGATTCTTATTTAATCTACAAAATGACTAGTTATTCAGTAATCAAGACTAGATAGCATGTACTTACATAATATTAGGGAATATACCACATTTATTGTTAAAAGAATTGAAAACAGTAATGTTTCTCTTCAGATATGGCTCATGTTTTCATTTATACTGATCTTAAAATTTAAAACTTTTTAGTGACTATTCGGGTATAGGAAGGCAGAAGGTCATCCATCTGATTGAACCCAAATAAAACTACCCCAAGACATATTAAAATCAAACTGTTAAAGGTTAAAAACAAAGAAAGAATCCTGAAAGCAGTGATAGAAAAGAAGCAAATAATATATAAGGGAATTCCAACACATTTGGCAGTAGACTTCTCAGCAGAAACCTTACAGGCTAAGAGAAAGTTATGTGCTACAGGGAAAAAACTGCCTACCAAAAGTATTGTACCCAGCTAGGCTATCCTACAGAAATGAAGGAGAGATGTAGACTTCCTGAGTAAAACAAAAGCTGAAAGAAGTCATTGATACCAGAATTGCTCTAAAAGAAATGCTAAAGGGTGCTTCTCAAACTGAAAGAAAAGGATGCTAATGTGTAACAAAAAAATATCTGAAGGTATAAGATTCATTGGCAAAAGTATAAAGACAAAGTATGTTTACTCTAATACTGTAATTGTGATGTATAAAAGTGCTTATACCATTAATATGAAAACTAAATTTCAAAACTATTAAAATTAATAATTACATTAATTTATTGAGAAATAGGTAATATAAAAAGATGTAAAGTGTGACATCAAAAACTCAAAACATTAGGGGAAATGGAGTTAAAATATGGAGGGTTTCTGTTTGTTTGTGGTCAAATATAAGTTATCGGTTTAAAATAACTTGTTATAGCTATGTTTTATGTAAGCTTCATGGGAAAGCAAAAACCTATAACAGATAAAATAAAAATAAGCAAGGAATCAAAACATACTACTAGAGAAAACTTCTTAACAAAAGAAGACAAAAAGAGAGAAGAAGGAAAGATGAAGGAAGGAAGGAAAAGATGGAGGGAGGGAGAAAAAGATAGAGGTAAGAAAGAAAGAAAAAAATCTGATCTGAATCATACTCCTATCTATCAACAAAGGAAATGAAATCAGTATGTCATAGAGATATCTGTATGGCCATGTTCATTGAAGCATTATTCACAGTACCTGAGAAATGGAATCAACCTAAGTGTCCACCCATCAAGAGATGAATGATAAAAAAAAAAACTGGTGTACATAGACATTAGAATACTATTCAGCCTTAAATAAGAAAGTAATTCTGTCATTTGAAACAACATGAATGAACATGGAAACATCATATTAAGTAAAATAAGCCAACACAGACAGACAAATACTGCATGATCTAATGCGTGTAAAATCTAGAAAATCATAGACAGAGAGAGGAAAATAGTGGTTACCAGAGACTGGGAAGGTGGGGGATGGAGAGAGGGTGGCCAATAGGTACAAAGTTATAGTTAGTAGGAATAGATTCTGGTGTTCCATTGCAGAGTAGTGTGACCATAGTTAACAGTAACACATTGTATATTTCAAAATAGCTAGAAGATAGGATTTTGAATATTCTCACTACAAAGAAATGATAAATGTTTGAGGTGATAGATGTACTAATTACCTTAATTTAATCATTACACATTGTATACATGTATTGAAATATCATACCATACCCAATAGTTACAATTATTATGCGTTAATTACAGATAAAATAAAGCTTTAATATAAATAAATAAACATATTAATGAACCTCTTTAGTGTAAGGTCCCAACCTACCTCCCCAGACTCATTTGTCCACCCTAGCTTCTTACACCTTCCAGACCAGCCCCCATCCCCAACAAACATGGCTACACTCATGCCCTCTTACATGTCATACACAAAAACACTTGGTTCTTCTTCTAGGTAGTTCACCTGTTAGGACCACCAAACACCAGACCTATTCTTCACTTAATGATTAGTCTAAGCAGTCTTTCTTCATTCCCAGAGTAAACTTTTATTTAACACTTAAGACCCACCTCAAATGTCATTTCCTCCATGACATCACCTCTAATTCCCACAGGCACAATTAGATACTCCTTATCAAGGTCTAAGTTATGAATACAAACTTTCTATAACATTTATCCCATAAAATTATAATCAATTTTTTTTGGTCCTACTTCATTAGACTATGAACTTCCCAAGGACAGGGATTATAGTTTATTCATTTGTTTTTACTCAGTAAAAATTGGTCATCTCCCAGTATAAGATTTTGGGGATTAAAACAGATAATTAGCTAATGCACTTAATAGTACACATACAGTGCTCAACATATGTTAGAAATGTTTTCTTAAGTATCAAAAACAATGCCCACTTTACAGTAAGTATTCTTTATATGCTTAGTAAATGAATAAAACAAGAATGAAGGAATGTTTAAAAATGCATTGCAAGCCGGGCTCAGTGGTTCAACCTGTAATCCCGCGCCTTTGGGAGGCTGAGGTGAGTGGATTGCCTGAGCCCGCGGGTTCGAGACCCGCCTGGGCAGCGAGACCTCATCTCTACAATAAATAAAAAAAATCAACTGGGTGTGGTGGCGCATGCCTGTAATTCCGGCTGCTCGGAAGGCTGAGGCAGAAGGATCGCCGGAGCCCAGCAGGTCGAGGCTGCAGTGGCCGGGAGCGGCCACTGCACTCCAGTCTGGGCAACCGAGTGAGACTCCAACTCAAAAAAATAAATAAATAAATAAATAAAATAAAAATGCATTGCAAACAGAGCTAAAAAAAAAATATGAATGTAACAATTCCATCATTACAAAATTAAGTATTCCTTACAATCATTGAAAAGAATGCTTATTCTAAATAGCAATTAGTTAGCTGGGCGCAATGGCTCAGCCTGTAATACCAGCACTTTGGGAGGTCGAGGTGAGAGGATTGCTTGAGCCTGGGGGTTCGAAACCAGCCAGGGCAACTTGGTGAGACCTCGTCTCTATAATAAATCACAAAAATTAGCTGGTGTGGTGGCATGCGTCTGTAGTTCCAGCTACTTGGAAGGCTGAAGCGGAAATTTCTCCTAAACCCAGCAGGTCAAGGCTGCGATGGCCGTGAGGGTGCCACTTCACTCCAGTCTGGATGACAGAGTGAGACTCCAACTCAAAAAAAAAAAAAAAACCTAGCTGGGTGTGGTGGTGCATCTGTAATTCCAACTACCTGGAAGGCTGAAGCAGAAGGATTGCCTTGCCTAAGCCCAGCAGGTCGAGGCTGTGGTGGCCATGAGCATGACACTGCACTACAGCCTGGGTGACAAGAGTGAGACTCCAACTCAAAAAATAAATAAATAAATAGCAATCAGTTACTAGATTATTACATTGAGAAAATCAAAATATTAAAATAAGTGAGAATTATAAAGAAGAATTTTATTTAACAGAAACTTAAGATTTGTTGAAACTCTCCTGAAGTTGATTAAGAAAGCATTAAAAAGTCCCTGATGTCTCTACCTTCTGATGCTATAATGATACATTCAACAAACTCCATTATCTAATTCTGAGGTCATAGAAAACTGGGAGCAGCAAACTGTAAGAGGGACAGTTATGTAAGAGGCTTATTAGTGGGATAAGCATAATAGATGCAAAACAAAGCCTGACACAAAACGAAACCACAGAACCAGATGACAGTCTAGTTTACTAGTGGAAGCTTGTAAATGATGATCCTGAGTCTTAAATAAAATGCATGCTATGCTCACTATCATTTGTTTAAGAAGGCCTGGAAGTAGATAATACATTTTAGGAAGATCTCCATTCAAAATAGTTAACATGTTTAAATGTTTTCCTTCAGTCTATAGTCTGAACTATATGAACTAAAAAATCTCTAACTGTAAACAGAATTTTAAATTTTGTTACATTTGGTTAAGAAGGCAGATTCCCAAAATATTTTAATGATTCTTCAAAATTACCTAAAGATAATTCTTTAGGCTTATGTGTCTTTAATCATGAATGAGGAGCTCTTTTTGAAGTATCTGAATTGCTTTTAGTAAAATTTGTAATCATTCTCGACACACTCTAAAGCAGCTTAGAAGAAATAATGTGCTATGCCATATTAATGCATTCCTAACTTCAGTAGATTGAGCAAAGATGATTATAAAAGTGAAATGTATAACCTTATTCGCTCCTGGGATCTATTACTGAAAGATTAAGAATGAAACCAAAGTCTTTTCAACACTCAAGAAAGGCTGTTAACTAAAGACTGTTTTTTAAAGCTAAATTATAAAAAATATCTATGAACACCAAGAAATCCTTATTAATATGCTATTACCTGGCAGACAATATATCTGAACCATAATTTTGATTATGGATTTAGGGGAACAAGAGAATTCTTTAATTCACATAGTTTAATAGAATCTCTGCAAATTTGTTCTATTGTTCTTCATCTAAACTCATCAGTAATTGATTGTTTAAACCAATGTTTCCCAAAGGTTGAGACATAAGATAATTTTTAGATAATACACAAAGACTATTTTGTTATGTTAATAGCTTTATATTTTAATGTGTTAAAAAGTACAGCTAAAAACAAAAAAAGTATAGCTAGAGATTGAACTCATCAGTCTGTGTATTATTACTAAGAAATTAACATTTAAAAACTAAAAAATTTAAAGTTATTTTTAAAATATTACATTAATATGTATTTAAGATAATAAATAAATAATCTGCATAGTTTATAGTTATGGCAAAAAATCATGACGTTGGCTCAAACATGAGTGAAGTTAAGAAAATATGATGTATTCTATTCACTAAGAAGGTAGACATTCCCTACTCTGTGGCGTTTAATTTATACTTGCTTTCATCTACGATTTACATCTTTTATGGATTAAAATATTATCTATTGCTCTTGTCTCCCCAGCTAATTTATAAGCTTGGTTACCACAGGGTCATGTCAGATGCACTACACAGATACAGACTTTATGTATGTTGGCTTAGATTTGCCCAAGAGAAGCTTACAAAGATTGATGAGAGTATCTCTTTCTCTGGATGATCCAAGTCAACCTGTCTGATATTTTATTTCAGTAGGTTCCCGGGTCATACTCCATAAGTTAGTTTTTAATATATAAAATAAGAACTGCAGCATACTCTTAAAAGTTTGGACTCTTTCTTTTAAAAAGTTCTGTTATATATGCAAAAAGATAATGAAAGTAAATAAGGTTTTCAATTTAGTGGTATTGAATTCTACTCATATTAGTTTAACCTAGTGTTTATTATAAAATAATTTAATAACTTAGATATTAATTGCCTATACATGATATTGCCTGGACATGGCTCGAAGGAGGACAGAACAAAGGCATATTTGCATTTCTGTAATATGCCATTAGCAAGTATCAATGTGAAATGTACAGCAAGAAAATCTTGTGATGGCACAGTGCAATAGAAAGAGTGAGGAGACTGGAAAAAAGGAGAACATGCAACTCCACCAAATAGCTGAGTGGCAGGGACAAATCACTTAACTTCTCTGAGCCTTAGCTTTCTTAATGAGAAAGTTGCTTATATTTTTAAAAAATGATGATAAAAGATGGCAGAGCAGAAAGGGAAAAAGAGCCTGATTCTAAAATGATATTATGAGAAACTAAACCACTGCTATTATAATCTACCACCAGACTTCTACTTGTGCAAGAAAAATAAACTTCTCTCTTGTATAAGTCACTGTTCATCAGGATTTCTGTTATTTACAGTTGAATGCATTCCTCACTGGGAAAACAATAAAGAAAAACATCACAAGCAAAGGAGTATCAATACATATGACTACATATAAATTTAAAGGTTTTGAATGTTAAAAAATAAATGAACTGGAAAATATATGCATTTAATATGATAAAATAGTAATATATTTACTATGAAAATTACTCATACATATCAATAAGTAAACCACTGAGAAACTAATAGATCAATGGACAAAGGCTATAAACAGAAGATTTACAAGAAGGACTAAAGAGTTTTAAACCATACAGCAATTCTTTATCCTCATTAGAAGTCCAATAAATGCAAATAAAAATAAGAAGAAGGCATTTCTTGTCCAGCAGATTACCAGAAACAATAGTATTAATTAAAAAAGCTATGGATGAAGATGGTTTGGTGAAACAGGCACTATCATATATTGCTAAAAACAATTTGAATTTTTATGACACTATTGGAAGACAATTTAGTGATATGTATTAAAATATTTAAAACAATGTAACAGGAGTTTGGTTGAGTAAATTAAGGTATGAAAATTCTTTCTAAGTAGCATAAATATTAAAATTATACATATAAATTATGTATATTAAGAAATACCAGTTATTGCCTGTTAAATGTAAGAAGCAGAACATAAAATTTTATACATATTGACTATAAATATATCTTTTTAATTACCTTGAAAAAACTAGAGGAAACTGTTAACAGTGGCATTCTTTAGGTAGTAGATCTGTGGGTAATTTCTTTTAAACTTTTCTCAGGTTCTAAAATATCCATTTAAATGAGGAAAACAGTTCATTCTATTTTTTGAGAAACATAAAATGAGATGAAGAGGTAGAATGAAGGTTTCTGTCCCTGACATTCAACACACCAACGAATCCATGTTCTTAAAACATTTGATCAACTTCCCATCACTGAAGCATGTTGCTTACGCCTCAGTTTCATGGAGTTAGGAATGCAAAGATAGATTACAACAGAATTCCTAAGCAACTGCTTATGTAGTGAAATGAGATGAACTGGAACAACCACATGCAAGGTAAGCAGGAAAAAAAACACTCTAAAGCAACACAGCCAAGCAGCCCCAAGCTGCGGGCTATTAGGAAATGACAGCAGTGATAAAAGATAGCACCGTTTCAATAACGAGGACCCTAAACCTATGGGGCTATGCAGGCACAAACATCAGAGAGGAACCATGGCTCCAAACTGGTGACAAACTACAAGGATCCTCAGGGCTGAATGCACACGTCACATGCCGGCCTTGGCAGTCATGACCATACGAATGCAATAACTCTACTAGCACCAATATCAATGAATGTAGATAAGTCTGATTTTCATGTTAGAACAGAGCATATTTCAAGCACATTTTCCTTAAAAACCTCTGTCTTCGGAGTTAGGTGTTGCATTTCTCACTTCTTGTCCTAAGGACCTAGATAAGGTAATTGAAATCAATAGCTGAGAAATGATACCAACCAGTACCCATTCTGCAAGAGATTGCAGCAACCATAAGTGAGGAGATGCATTCTGAGGAAAATCTCTATAACTACTATAAGAAAGAAACTTCAAGATGTAAGAGGTACATCAAGAAACTAATACAATAATTTCCAAGGCAAAATGGCCAAAGTATGCACCACTTTCAGACAAATCTAAAAGTGAAAAATCTGTATTTGGACAAAAGACAAGTTTGGTTCATCAAAGCATTTACAATAGGATTGGCTTGAATATTTCCAGTACTAAAAAGTCATTTTCCACAACTACATATATAGTATAAAGGGAGTTATACCTGCATTCCACAAACAAATCCCAAGATAGTGCCATTCTAAACCCAAACTTATTAAAGATGAGTTGAATCACGACAGACAAACCGCTTAATTTCAACTTTAGATGCATTGTCTGTAAGTTGGTAATTATAGGACTTTTACCAGTATCACAGAACAATTGTAAGGACTCACTAAAATTAATTTGTTAATTTATTTTGTATAATAAAAGTCTTATAAGAATAATATAAGGTGATATTGTCATTATTATTATTACTGATTGTAGAAAATACTTAAGCTTATCCACCAAAAACACTAATAGTTTTAAGACTAATATCCTTAAGCATTAAGAATTTTTTTATACAATGTATCTTCAAAATAAACACTCAAGAAAACAAAAACCTTATTATTTAACACGTTGCACTCGCTACTTGCAATTAGAATAAAAGGAAAAAGTCAATTTCCTAATAAACGCAAAAATAAATGTAAACTAGTCATGATCTAAATTCATCATTTCCTTCTAAACTCTAAACTTCCAAACTCCCTTTCCATATCCTTCATTCCATTAGTAGACAGACAGAGAGACCGAAGGCTCTCTCGCTCTCTCGCTCTCTCTCTCTCTCTCTCTGTCTTTCTGTGTGTGTGTGTGTCTCTCTCTCTCTCTCTGTCTCTCTCTCAAACACACACACACACACACACACACACACACACATTCATAAGTCCTCATCTACTGGCCTCTTCTGATTGTATCTTCAGTGACATGGACAATTCATTCTTTCCCTCCAGCAGCAGTACCCACTCTCCTTCTCTGGCAGTTCTCTCAAGCAGGAATCAAAATTACTTAGGACAGTGTTCTTTCCTTCCCTGGGCCCTGTGTCTGGACCCTAGAAGTCATAAGCCTTTGGCCCATTCAAAGCAGAGTTCAGTTACTGCCCAGACACAACCCCCGACTTAGCTTTCAGAGGTTATTTTAGACAGCCTTTCGCTTTCAGATATCTCAGATGGGCATCACACACCAGTAGTGTGCTCTCCAAAACCCAGTAGAGGTCAGAGTCTTCTCTGAGGCCTCTTCCTATAAACCGGATGTGAGGAGAGTCATGGTGTGTGTGTGTGCGTGTGTGTGTGTGTGTGTGTGTGTGTGTGTGTGCGCACGCGTTGCCTCTACCTCAATGGGAATAACAGGTGGCAAATAACAGCACATGCTACTTCCCAAATAAATTGTCCTCACAAAACCCTCTTTCATCTCAAAAACCTGACCCTTTTTAATATACTAACTGGGGGATGAAATCAATTAGTTAGATATTTTCTTTGAATATCTGCATATTCATATCTTTTAACTTATCTTGCTACCTGATACCTATTGTATTTTGGTGACTCAGATAAAACTAAAAAATAGCACTCTGTTGTATCAGTATACAATTTGTAGGCCTTGTTTTCACTAGAAAAAATATCTTAACAGGTGGTATTATAACAGTATATAGATTGCTTATACTAGTTTCTATGCCTCTTTTTTGCAAAGGTTTTTTTTCTATAATTACTGTATCACTTGGAGGGTTGTTTGATGAAATGTTTTTCAATTAGCAGTTAGAACTTTGAAAAGTGCCACAATAAAATGTTCTGAGAAAATTCTTACACAAATAGAATTCCTTCACCCTATCCTTTAGCCCCATGTTGTCATTCTGTTTGAAGCAATGGTCTAGAATTGGGAGGCTTTGAGTTAAGATCTGGGGACATACATGTTGGGGTCAAATCAACAAATCAACTGAGGCCATTTGAAGTTGGAACAGGATGCCAAGACATCCCCCAGGTTCATCCTGGCACCTTGAGAATAATGTGATATGGGAAGTATTTTCTAACTCTTCAAAACTTGGAAGGCAATACAACATCTTGGTTAGAATGGTGGACTCTGAAGTCAGACAGCCGGCTGCAAATCCTGGTTTTAACACTTACCAGCTAGTGACATTAAACACAGTAACTACTCCATGCTTCAGTTTCCACTCTACAAAATAGTGGTAACAGATCTACCTTACAAGTTTGTGAGGATTAAAACATACACTCAGTGAGTAGCAGAAAACATTATTATTCTATCCAACACTGAACAAGAAGATGATCAACACATTAGAAGCTAAGGAGTGAAAGACAGAAAGGAAGGCAATACAAAGTGTGGCAGAGACCCTGGATTGGTCATCACCAAACTTGTTTCTGCTTCTTCCTGGCACATAGATGAATCACATTTCCCAGGCTTGCCAGCATTTAAATATGACTAAATTCTAGACGGTGGAATATGCATAGATGCATATTCATGAGCATGTCCTATAAAATATCTCTCAATAATCATTTATACTCTTTCCCTCTTCCATGGCATACTTATATGATGACAGGTTTGCATGATAGAAGAAGCCATGTAAAAGTCCAGTGGTCAGAAACACCTATTTGGACCTGATGTGAGTGAAGGGGGAAAAAATTATATTATGTTAAGCCACTGAGCTTTTGCGAATTATCTGTTAAAGCAACTAGTGTTACCCTACACAAAGTATGCTTTAATTTTTTGCTGGTAGAATTTTCTTATAATAATTTTAAAAATCAAATATCAAAGCACTGCAATAAAGAAAAGGAAATGGGAAAATATGATTTTTCCATTCTTTTTTACCAAACCATGGATTAAACTTCCCCAGGACAAAAGAAGATAATTAGATCACCAGGACAAAAGAAGAGAATTAGATCACTGAAATGATAAGGAAAGGAATCAAGTTCTGGGAAGGGAAATGAGAGTCTGAGGATGAGAGAACCCAGAAAAATGGGGAGTCAGGAAAATGCGTCAATAATCTTGAGGGAGAGAGATATTAAATAACACTATGATGGAAAAAATCCTTTCATTACCTCAGACTTCTAGTAAAGACTGATATATATACTAATGCCTTGTATAATCAATACACTTTGTGGAAAAATTGTGCAAAAAGAGATGAGTTCAGTCATAATTCATCAAACATTCAAGGAATATTTAATGAGTGCTTACTTTAGGACAGGTCCTATTCCAGATGCTGGATATGTATACAGAGCAAAACAGACAAAAATCCCTGCCCCTTCACGGAACTTACATCATAGTTCAATACACAGGAAAGAGACCTGTTTGACTAAGGCAGAAAGAGCTAGAAAGAAAGTGGTAAGAGATAAGGTCAGTAAGGTAATATGGTGGCAGATTACCCAGGTCCCTAAAGGGATTGGGGCTTTTACTCTCATAGAGGCCATGTAAGGGTTTTGAACAGAAAAAATCACACAATCTAATTTAAATTTTAACAAACTACATTGGCTGCTGTGATGGAAATGAACAAGGGGGAGAAGGAGTAGGAGTAAAAGTAAGGAGAGAGTAGGTGATTGCAGTATTCCTGGAGAAGTGATGGTGGCTTGAACCAGGGTGATGGTGGTGGTTGTGGGGGTGTGGTTAGTGACACTGAACTCCTCTCCTCCTCCCCGCCCCCCATCTTCATACACACACATACACATAAATGGTAAAAATGTCAAGGCTTGCTGCAAAACTACATGGTATTACATGTAAGAGAAACAGGAATCAAGAACATCACCAAGATTTGTCATTAACTGAGAGGGGGGTGACCATAGAAGAAGCTGATTTTGGACATGCAGAGAGTAATATTCAAGTGAAGATATAAAATGTGCAGTTGGTATGTGGGTCTGAAATTGGGAGGAGAGATACTTACTAAAGACACAAATTTGGTAGTCCTCAGCACATGTGGATTTTATTTAAATTCATGAGACTGATTGAGATCATGTAGGGAGTGAATGTGAATAAAAAGAGGCCAAAGACTGTTCCTTGGGATATTACAGAATTCATAGCTTGGGAAGATAAGGAGGAAACAGAAGAACCTGATAATACCTACTCAGAAACAGGTATAAAGAGAGAAAGAAAGATCAGTGAATGTGGTGTCCTGGGCGCCAAGTAAGAAACATATTCCAGGGAGAGAAGAGTGATCATTTGTCAAATGATGCTGCTAAGTCATGTAAGAGGTGGACTGAGAAATAACCACTCAATTTGGCCATCTGAAGGATCTAGCAACACAAAACACATTTTGATGCAGATGCATTTATTTCAAAACACATTTTGATGCAGATGCATTTATTTATTATTCTCCCTGACAATAGTATCTCCCTGACTGAGGTATTTCCTTTTAGCAGAATTATAAATGATTTCACCTAAACTTTTTGCTATGTTTCTAATTTACTATATCCCCTAATAATACTGTCCTGTGTCCATTTTTGTATACCTTTGCGAACCAAAACTGAAATTCAAAGCCCCCCCGCAACAGACAGAACAGATGCCCTCTAGACCAAGGAAAACCTAAAAAACTAAAATTCCAGGCTATGAAGGAAAAGGAAGTCGGATATTACTAATTAGACACTTTCCCTTTTGGAGTTTAGGCATTAAAATAGAGCGCATAAGACTGACCAAAAAGACTCTGTGGAAATAAGATACCAAATTCCCACCTGACTATGGTATAGCATCATACACAAGACAGCAGGCCCTAAAGAAAATCAGAACATCTTAATCCCAAAATATGTTTCTTTAACATATTTTGAAAAGACCCTCCAAAGCCTTCTCTTGGGGAAATTTGCACCTGTAGAAAATCTCCTTCCTTAGGAGAGTCTGACACCTTTTAAGACATTTACCCTCAAGCCTATAATCCCAAGCACTTTGGGAGGCTGAGGAGAGAGGATTGCCTGAGCCCACGGGTTCGAGAGCAGCCTGGGCAACTTGATGAGACCTCATCTCTACAATAAATCAAAAAATTAGCCAGGCATAGTGTCACATGCCTATAGTTCAGGCTACTTGGAAGGTTGAGGTGGAAGGAATGCCTGAGCCCAGCAGGTTGACACTGGGGTGGCCATGAGCATGACATTGTACTGCAGCCTGGGTGACAACAGTGAGGCTCCAACTGAAAACAAAACAAAAAAACAAAAAAAAGACATTTACCACCTTATCCCTCTGAAGTCTGCTACTACAAGATAAGATCCTTGGCTTCCACAAACCTCCTCAACTCAAGCAATGCTTTCTACTGATTTCAAATTCTTTAGACAGAGTTTAACTCTTCCAACCAATTGCCCACCAGCAAATCTTTGAATCCATCTATGACCTATACCCCCTCTCCACTTCAAGATGCCCCATCTTTCCTGGCTGACCCAAAGCATGGCTCACATGTATTGTTTAACGTCATTACTTATAAAATTCTGTCTCCCTGAAATGTAAAATATCAAACTGTAACCCAACCACTTTGAGCACATGTTCTCAGAACCTCTTGGGACTGTGCCGTAGGCTTTTGGTCATTCATATTTGACTCAGAATAAATCTCCTTAAATATTTTACAGAGTTTGGCTTTTCAGCAATACTTTTTATGAATAACATCAATACTAATTATAAATCATTATTAATCATATTGCAGTTTTTCAATAAAAGTGGTGAGATTTGACTGAATTATTTAAAATGATATATAAATTAAAGTTTGAGCTGTCTCATTATCTTAACAAAAGACTAGTGTCACAATAGTAGCTATCACTTAGTGAACACTGACTGTGTTCTAGGCACTGTGTTAAATGCTTTCAATGCCTGTAAAGCAAGTCCTATGATTATTACCATCTTACAGGTAAAAAGACTGAAGCTTAGAAATCAAGCAATTCACCCGACTTACTCAGCTAGCAGGTGGCAGAGCCATGATTCAAATTCAGCTTGATTCCATGCTACCCAATCATAATCACTGCATGATACACTCAGTAATATTTCTGCTGCTTCACCTGAACTGATTTGAGTTTTCTCCATCATCTACCTATTTTGGTATAGAAACATAATGAGCACAGGTCACATACCCTACAACCTCTTCACTTCATCTTAAAGGGCAGCTTTATCCCAGCTGCTTCCCAGGCCTTTCACTCTTACCTCATCATTTTTAGGAAGGAAGAACTCTAAATCCGAGGGGCCACAGCACCAGAATGTGGAGTTTTCAGTGGAAAGATCAGTATCGTCATGCTCAGTGTAGCTCTCATGTTTCACTCTTGTACATCTCTTATGGGAAATGGGTTTTGTGGACCTGAGAGACACTTCAGTCTCAAGGATCAAGCAAGGCCAGCCTACAGTCTTAGGACATACAGACTGCTCTACCAGAAAAAGAGTATTAGGAATTGGAGTGGAAGTTCCACAAGGAATTCAGTGTGAAGGCAGCTGGCATTCACATTTAGTTTCTTTCCAGAAAAGACTGCAGGTTCAAAGAAAAAGGGGAAAGGAGAGAAAGATAAAGCAACTTGCATGATTCTAATAAATGTCTCCAAGTTTGTCAGTTTGGCAACAAAATTAATGGTTATGTAAATTACAACTAAAGAAAAATCACCAGAAAAATCAACAAAAAGAATCATAAAATCATAAGATAGGCCATATGCGGTGGCTCATGACTAATCCCAGCACCCTGGGAAGTTGAGGTAGGAAGATCACCTGAGCCCAGGAGTTCGAGACCACCATGGGCACTATAGCGAAACCTCGTCTCTATGAAAAATCAAAAAAATTAGACAGGTATGGTGGTACGTGCCTGTAATCCCAGATAATCAGGAGGCTGATTTCAAAGGATCACCTGAGCCTAGAGGTTCAAGGCTGTGTGAGCCATGATTATGCCACTGCACTCTAGTCTGAATGACAGACTGAGACCCTAACACACCATACAAAATGATGAGAAAGTAAAAGTGAGCAAAACATAGAGTCACCTGATCACTTAATTTCCCCTATTAACTAAAGATAATTCATATGTATGTCCAGTTTTATGGGATATTTCAGCTATTGCTAATTTCTCTTAATTGTCTGGATTCCTGCTACACTTTCTGCTGCCTCATTGCATATGCATTTCCAGTCTAGCTGGCATTTTAGCAGTGACTCCGTTTTAAACACATAATTTACTGTCAACATGGTAACAGTGCTCTCAGTGATAATGATGACTGGACTTAGGCAGGAACTTAGCAGTTCTTCATTTTTAATATTTCTGATTCTTTTACCAGAGTCATCATGAGGTATATAGTAACCAAAAAGGCAATACATTAGCAGACACTTTTAGGTCATATGAGTATCAGAAATTATCATCCTGGAAATCTCTGTACTCACTTTTTCTGCACCTTAGACAAAACTGATCTGTATAATACAATAATATCTCTGTTCATGAAAGGGAAATGTTCTGACTCAATGCCTTATCAATGGAAATGTCTTTAATGGAAACCGAGAGAACACAGACACTGGAAATGATTTTTGGATTGAGAATTACCTCTGTTCCTTCCTTTTTGGTCTACATAGATGTATCAGTTATCTACTGCAGTATAACAAACCACATCCACATTAAGAGCCTTAACACAAAATGTATTTATTATTGTTTAAGAGCCTGTGGATCTGCAATTCTGAGACTAGGCAGTTGTTCTTTTGGTCTCAGCTGGGATCACTCATGAAGATGCAACTGCCAGGAAGTGTTGACTATCAGCTAGAGTACTTCAGTTCTCATCCACATGGCCTCTCATCCTTGGAGACTAGACTAGAATTCTTCACTTTGTGATCCCAGAGCAGATGTCTAAGAGAATACAAAGAAAGCTGCAAAGTCTCTTAAGGTCTTAAGCATTAGAAGTCACACAGGTTATGTCTATCACATTCTATTCATCCAAGCAAATCATAAGACCACCCCAAATTCACAATATGGGCACACAAAAATAGTATATATGTTCTCTGACAAGGTAGCATTTCTCCCAATCATAAGTGATCTCTGGCAAGGACAGAGTGTGGTTGCTCAGATGTACCCTGCCCAAAGGTATCTGGCAAAGAGGTAAGTTCTGGGCTCTGTTTAACAAAATATGTGCCCTGCTGCAGGTATGCCCCCAAAGAAAGAGACAACTTTTTCTGATCTGCACTGAGGTATTCTACAGACTGGAGGCAATCCTCTCCATGAACTGTGGATGTGGTCCTCTATTCATGCCTTGGTCCTCCTAGCAGCCCAAGAAAGGCCTGGAGGTCCCATGGAACCAACGTCCCCTGAGGTTCAGAAATAGCAGCCATAACTTCAGAAATGGCCTTTCCCTTTCCCACACCCATGTACCCAGGCCAGACTTGTGAAAAAGTAACTCAAGTACAAGATACTCATTAATCATATAATCCTAGCACTTTGGGAGGCCAAGGTGGCAAGATTACTTGAGCCCGGGAGTTCTAGAACAGCCAGGGCAACATAGTGAGACTTCATCTCTACAAAAGAATATTAAAAAAAAAAGAAATAAGAAAATCTAACAGGATATTTTTTAAATGAGGAACCACAAATAACTCCAAAGAGCCAAAGCAATTCTGAGCAGGAAAAAAAAAAAGTCCAAAGCTGGAGGTATCCCACTGTTTGATTTTAAATTATATTACAAAGCTACAGTAATCCAAACAGTATGGTACCAGCATAAAAAAAGACACATAGACCAATGAGACAAATAGAGAGCTCAGAAATAAATCTAGGGCAACCCTCTTTCAGGTCCCCTCCCGCTTGAGAGCTTTGTTTTGTTTTTCTTGTTTTGTTTTGTTTTTTGGTCTTCTTAATAAACTCCTGCTTTCTCAAAAAAGAAAAGAAAAGAAAAGAAGCAAATCCAAACCTATGTAGTCATTAATTTTTGACAAGGTCACCAAATAGACTCAATAGGGAAAAGACAGTCTCTTTAATAAATGGTGCTAAGATGTCTATATTTTCACATGGAAAAGAATGAAATTGAAGCCTTATGTTATATCATACACAAAAATCAACTCAAAATGGATTTTAAAAGTCCTAAGCATAAGACCTGAAACCATAAAATTCTTAGAAGAAAGCGTATAGGAAAAGCTCCTTGACAATGATTTCTTGTGTATCACACCAAAAGCTCAGGCTACAAGAACGAAAATAAATAAATGGGACTCCATCAAACTAGAAAGCTTCAGCACAGCAAAGAAAACAATCAATAAAATGAAAAAGCTACCTACAGATTACTTTTAAAATCTGTAAACCATATATTAGATAAGTGGTTAGTATTCAATATTTATAAGGAACTCATGCAACTCAATAGCAAGCAAATATGTAACCCAATTTAAAAATGGGCAAAGGACTTGAATAAATATTTCCCCAAAGATGACATAAAAATGGACAACAGGTACATGAAAAGATACTCAATGTTACTAATTATCAGGGAAATGCAAATTAAAACTACAATGAGATACCACCTCACACCTGTTAGGATATCTATTATCAAAAAGACAAGATAGCAAGCATTGCTGAGGGTGTGGAGGAAAAGGAATCCTTATATACTTTTGGTTGGAAAGTAGATTTGTGCAGACATTATGGAAAACAGTATGGAGGTTCCTAAATAAATGAAAATTAGAACTACCATGTGACCCAGCGGATCCTCTTCTAGGCATATACCCAAAGAAAATGAAAAAAAATTACCTCATAAAGATATCTGCATTTCCATGTTCGGTGCAGCATTATTCACAATAGCCAAGATATGGGAACAACCTATATGTCCATAAATGGATAAAGAAACTGTGGTCTAGCAGGGCTCGGTGGCTCAGCCTGTAATCCCATGTCTTTGGGAAGCTGAGGTGAGTGGATTGCCTGAGCCCGCGGGTTCGAGACCTGCCTGGGCAACTTGGCGAGACCTCATCTTTACAATAAATAAAAAAAATTAGCTGGGCATGGTAGCACGTGCCTGTAGTTCCAGCTACTTGGAAGGTTGAGGCGGAAGGATCGCCAAAGACCAGCAGGCGAGGCTGTGGTGACCAGGAGTGGCCACTGCACTTCAGTCTGAGCAACAGAGTGAGACTTGAATTCAAAAAAAAAAAAAAAAAGAAAGAAACTGTAGTCTATAGACACAATGGAATATTATTTGGCCTTGAAAAAGGAGGTGATCCTATCATTTGCCACAACTTGAAAGACCTGGAAGACTTTATGCTAAGTAAAATAAGTCAGACATAGAAAGAAAAATATTGCATAATCTCACTCCAATGAGTAATCTAAAAACAAAACAAAAAAAGTCAAATACATAGAGGTAGAGAATAAAACATTGTTACCAGTGCCTGGGTGAGAAGGAAATGAGGCGATGTAGATCAGAGGATACAAAGTAGCCAGTGTGTAGGATGAACAAGTCAAAATATCTAACGTACAACATGAATACTGCAGTTAGTAACAGTGTATTTTATTCAGAATTTTTACTAAATAAGTTGATATAGCTGTTCTTGCCACTGAGGGAAAATGGGTAACAAAGTGAGATGATGGATATGTTAATTTGCTCCACTATAGAAACCATTTTACTATATATATATATGTATCTATGGCATCAAGTTGTATATCTTAAATATACACAATAAATTTATTTAAAAATGTTTCTAAGGATATTTCCAAAGAAAAATATTTTCATTAACTCATATTTTCATTTCACCATAATAATATAAATGCAAAATTCATTTACATAAGTACTACTATTATTCAATGCTTAAATTCTACAACTTCAACTTTCATTGATAAAGTAGAGAGACTTGACAAACTAAAAGGAAAGAGAAGCATATAAGAAATATATAATGAGAAAAGATTTTTAAAGTGTAGTGAATTGTCAGATATGAGACATAAAAAAACAGAAAACGTTAAAGATGACATCCAATCAAAGAGAATAGCTTGGGAGAAACAGTAGAAAGCTTAGAAAACATTGACACTTATTTTTTTAAATAAAAGTTTGTGCTTTATGTAACTAATTTTTCCACGTCATGTCACTAAAATATCATAGTTAATGACTTTCAAAATTTGTATTATTAATTATGCTCTCTATTAAGCTGCCTATAATTTTCAACCTTGGGTTCTGCCAAATTGAAACGTCCATGTTTTTCAAT
This sequence comes from Carlito syrichta, assembly GCF_000164805.1. NCBI lineage: Eukaryota > Metazoa > Chordata > Mammalia > Primates > Tarsiidae > Carlito > Carlito syrichta. The sequence goes on along the minus strand of NW_007252407.1, from coordinate 11,012 downwards.
TAAAAGCTATTTATATGAGTAAAAATCTATTATACTGTCAGGGCACAAGTTTAAAGGAGCAATGATAGAAATAAAAGCCAAGCAGTGTTAATGACTGATATTACTGAGTACTTACTGAGTACACAATAAATACATGCTTAATACACATTGTTGTATCTTACAAGTAATACATAAGTTCTTCTATTATCATTATTATCTGTTTTTCACAAACAGGGACAGAGTTTGTTAAATTGGCCAAGAAGGATTCAATCCCTGAAAGCCTAATGACACAGCCCAGTCACTCAGCATCCAAACAATACTGCTCCTTATATGGCCAAGCCTACAGTTGAATAAATTTGTCTTTAACACTACATGTCATATACTGTGTTAAGTGCTGGGCAAACAAACTCTGAAACAATATGGCCTCTCCTCATAAAGAGCTCATTGTCTAGTAGGGAGCATGCATATGGAAGCTCACTACCACAATACAGGGTGATAGTTAATGAAAGGTTAATGGGGTGAAGTGCCTAGGCATATCATGTTAGTCAGAATAATAACACAACTATATACATAGTTTAGAGCCAGCACAGAAAAGAGCATAATTAAGTCTTTCAGAAAAGGTAGAAGGAAGAGAGGTGTTACAATGAAATAGAAGTTTGTTTGAAATTGGCTTCATTATATAGATCAGGGGTCCCCAATCCCTGGGCCATGGACTGTACCAGTTCCTGGCCTGCTAGGAACCAGGACGCACAGCAAGAGGTGAGTGGTGGGCCAGCAGAGCTCCACCTCCTGTCAGAACAGCAGTGACACTGGATTTCCCTTAAGGAGAATCTAATGCTTGATGATCCCCCCAACCCCCCACCTGTGGAAAAATTGTCTTCCGTGAAACCAGTCCCTGATGCCAAGAAGGCTGGGGACTGCTGAAGATGGTACATTGTTTATATTTATTTTAATTAGACTAATAATGTGGTATAAATAAAACATTAATAAAGGAAATCAGGATCACCACTTTCTTATTTGCTCTGGGGGCTTATGATCCCACTACATGCATGGCTTTGTATCACTTGTCAACAGATAAATAAAAATTTAATCACACGTTTGGCATTTTGTTTTTTCTTTTGCTTTAACACATGGGTAAAACATCTGATATGAAGTCTGGAGTGAATGAACTACAAAATGATTGTATTGTAGTCTGTATGTTCTGACTTTTTTACAATGGTGTCTTTTAGCAGCTTAATTACAAGTTTTTTATATGACTAAGAAATATATTGATGTACTTGAGTAATACACTTGGACCCAAGGATAATTCTCCTTTTCCTCCAACTAGAATGTAACTCCATGAAAGTAGAAATTTGCCTATCACTCTCTCTCCACTGCCTATAGTGATGCATAGGAGGTACTTAATAACTATTGGTTGAATTAAAAATTAGCCTGCAAGCCCAGCCCTTTGGGTGGTCGATGTGAGGGCATTACCTGAGCTCACAAGTTCTAGAACAACCTGGGCAACTTGAGACCCCATCTCTACAATAAATCAAAAACTTAGCTAGGTGTGGTAGCGTGTGCCTGTTGTTCTGGCGACTTGGAAGGCTGAGGCGGAAGGATTGCCGGAGCCCAGTAGGTGGCCATGAGCATGCCACTGCACTCTAGCCTAGCTGACGGAATGAGACTCTAACTCAAAAAAAAAAACAAACAGTAGTTAAATTGGCATGCTGATTAAAATATTATATCACACCTCTACTATAAACAAGAAAAACATTGAACTTTGGAATCATTACTGTAGTGAGCTCAATGGTGGCCCCCAAAAGATATGTCCATATCCTAATCCCTGGAAATTTGAATATGAGCTTAATTGAGGGAAAAGGATCTTTGAATATATAATTAAGATCTTGAGATGATACCATCATGGATTATCTGGGCAAGTCCTAAATCTAAGGACAATTGTCCTTACAAGAGACACACAGAGGAATGACACACAAAGAGAAGAAGCCCATGTGAAGATGGAGGTGGAGACTGGAATTTTGTAACCTCAAGCCAAGGAATGTCTGAAGCAGGAAAGAATTCTTTCTTCCCTAGAGCCTTTGGAGGAAGTGTGACCTGAAAACCTCGAGATCGAACTTCTGGCCTCCAGAACTGTGAGAGAACACGTTTCTGCTGTGTTAGTGGATCACATTTGTGGCACTTTGTTATGGAAGCCGCAGGAAACTACTCGTTACCAACAAATCTTCTGTGGAAGATGTCTGACATATGCAGTCACCAAGTTGTTGCTGATTTAGTTGCAAAAGGATTGGGAACCTATACTCATAGTCCCTGATGAAAATAGATAGGCAAATGAGAATTGACCGCTCGCACTCATTGGTGACTTGATAAACACATTTTTAGGAGAGTGGTGGGTTATTACAGGAGTTGAAAGAAGAAGAGGAAGGAGAGAATTGAAGAAACTTAATACGGGCAACCATATCAAGGGGTGTATGAAAAGTTGTAAGAAAGACAGAACTGAAGCAAATGGAGTCAAGAGAGAGATTTTGAAAAATGGAAAAAGAAAAGCATGTTTACATGCTGGTAGGATGAGCCAGCAGTGACGGGAAAGCTGATGATTCAGGAGAGAAGGAAGGACTGATGGAGCAATGTGCTGGAGTTACTTCAGGTTAACAAGACTGACATCATTCCTGCCTTTGGGGCATTTACAATAAAGTCTGGATGAGAGACTTTAAACCGACAATTGCAAGGATACTGGGTGCCATTAAGGAGAGGTAAAAGTGCTAAGACAATGTATTACAGAAGTACCTGAATCCAGGAAAGAGAATGATGGTGGTGGCAGGGATCAGTGAAACATCTCTAAAAAGAGTATACCTAAACTGAATTTTAAAATGTAGCAAGCCTTAAATATTAAAACTCAAACATAAAGAAGTTTCAAAATAAGTTAGGTTTGCCTCATTTGATTTGATAACTTGATGCCTTTACTTTACCAGGTATACTACAACAATTTTTTTTTGCTTTGATTTGTAAGTAACATCAAATAGATGCAGGCTTGTATTATGAAATTTGCGAACTTAAATTAGAAGTTTCATATCTTGCAGCTAAGTCAATCATAAAATCACTTTTGTGCTCAGGCTCACTTGTCTACTGTATTTGTAACTTTTTGGCAATAAAAACATAATAACTAAAACTAAGATCAGCCATTTATGACACTTTAAATATTTAGAAAATCCATAAATTGGTTATGACTTCTAGATACATGTGTCTTCCAAGATATATGCCAATGGTTAAAAGAATTGTTTATTTTCTGCCATATTATTACAACATTAACTATGTATGCAAGTCATTTTCATAGATAAAGCTACTTTAGAAAAAGAAAACTCACATGATGAATTTTTCTATTTAAATCCTCCAGGAATTGCTTTCCCAGATTGTGAATATTTTTGCTCTGTCAAACCACATACAACCAAATCAATTCTCTAGCCACTCATGCAGAATACTAAAAAACTGTTTTGATGATAGCAAACTGGCCATTTTTCTTTCCATTTCGTTGCACTGCTGCCGTATGCTAGTTGCTGAAATCTTCTGTTTTGCGGGTAGTTTCAATTCTTCAGAAAACAACAAATGAAGATGGCTGCTTCGTTTAGCTAGGAATGACTGAATTTCTATCTGGCAAAGATTGAATTTTATGATTCTGATTACTCAGCAATTCTCTCCATCTTAAAGCACTTTGGTTCCTTTTCAAAATCATTTATTTGTTTTATGTTTTGTTTTACAAATATTACTCTTCTTAATTTAAGAAAGTCAATTTTTTTCTTTATTTTCTGTATTATTGGTCACACTAGAAAATTAAATGCTTGTCAAGCAAAATAAAAAGGCTTGAATGTATTCACTTAATAAAATGTCTTGAAAGAAATCCTTCAAAGACATTCTTATTACACATTCATTGCTGGTTATGCACAGGTTATGTTTCAGTCACCTGGGGTTTTGTTATGGATGTGTTTTATATCTCTTTCACTGTGTTTCTGTATTTAACACTATTTATTATGCTCATTTCACTTCCTCATTAAGACCATAAAATGACAATTTCCTTGAAGGCAGGTAGAGCTGTGCACTATCTCTTCTGTTTAAGAACATAAACTGGTCTGTTGTTCTCTAACTAGAAAGTGTTCTCTACTTGCTGATGGTGACATACTCTTAAAAACTCACCACTTATAAAGAGTTTGTAACAGTGCAAACACATAGCGAGAGTTTAGCAAACATTAGTTGTCATTACTATTATTATTTCACAGATTATTAGACAATGCATTTCTATGACTACAAATTTGTAAGCATAATATTTTCAATTTCTTTCTATGTTAAAAAAGAAGACAAACTCTGAAAGCAATTCTTCCAGGATGCATCTTGTTAACAATGAGTAAAATACATCAACTCAGGCCACTAAAGGACCACTTACTACAGAAAGGTAATGATGACCAATCACCAAGCACCTAGTTCTAGCTCAAAACTGCAGAAATATTCTAGGAATTTGGAATAACTGAGGAACAAAAGAGCTCACATTGTCTACTAATGGAAGATTCAGAAAAGACCTCATATGTAAAGAGCCCCCCAAAAAATTATATCTAATATCTATCTTTCAACATATAGAAACCTCCTGAATTATAGTAATTACATGGTGGTTTCTAAGAAAACAGAAACTAACACTATTAAGTAGGCTCTAAAATTGCAATCTATATTATAGAATACCACTTTTATAAGCTGGCTCACACACACTGTCCTCTTTATTTATTCAATACATTTTCTACTGAAAACAAACTACATGACAGATACCACTCTAGGCAATGGATATGTAGCAATGAGCAAAACAAAGTGCTTACCCTCATGACTCTAGCAGGACAGACAGACTAATGGATGCCATAAAAATAAACAAACAATGCCTCTTTAACAGATCAGACAGTCATACACCCTATGAAATGATGTATGAGCTACCCATAAAGGAAGTGAGGAATTAAGCTCTGCAGATAATGGTGGAGTATTCGAAGTAGAGAGGACTGTAAGTGAGACATCCCCGAGGCAGAAGCATGCTCCACATTATTTCCAGGAACAGCTTATTTCCAGGAAGTGTGTGGTTAAAGCAAAGTGAAACTCTGGGAGAACAGTAGAGGAGCACATCACATAAGTCCTTGTATGTTTGAAGGAGGAGTTCAAATTTTATGCCATGATATTATATGGTCAAATAATCACATTAAACCACAATCTGAATTTTTTTAAAGAGGAAAATGAGGACTAGCAATTTTCTCTTGCAACAGATAGCCTCCATGGTTGGATTTTGGCCTGACTTACCCTTTCTGCTGTGGGAAGTATTCTACATGTAATACTTTACTTCAGAGTTTGGGTGTCAGGGTCAACGAGAACTCAGAGGTAATCCCAATGGAGCCTTCCTCAAGTCTGGTATATGGGAAACCCAGGCACATAAGAAGACAGAATTGTTGTCTTAGTTTTGCTGCCAACTTTGATGTTCATCTTTCAGTCACTCCCTGCTTCAGGTCTCAGTTCCTCATCTTAAAAGCAGAACACTGGGCTGAATAACTTCTAAATTATTTTCTAACTTTAAAATTACTTAAAGTCTCTTCTCCATTTGTCTTGGCAGAATTTCTAATAAAATATCTCTAAAAACAAGAGAAACATAATAAACCTCCCTAATAAACCATTACCATAATTCAGATAGACCACTGAATTTTTTTCTTGACATAGTTTTGCTTATGAATACTGTGGATCTCATATACATTATTTAAAAGGAATAAAACCTAATTTTGCAAAGCATATATACAAATATATAGTTCTGTATTTTCAATAGTTTTAAAGTATTCTCTCAGTCCATCTTCCCTTAAAAATAAATTCTTATTTCTACTTCAAAAAAAAAAAATCTTGTGACTCTTCTTCTGAGTTCTGTCCTACCATGTAGTAGTAGCACAAGAGTTAACAGTATTGCATAGACAATACAGGGCTTCAATTCCAGCTCTGCCACTTAAGAGTTATATATCTTACGCAAACTGTTAAACCTCTCTATGCCTACTTGCATATAAAATAAGGACCAGGAATAAAATTATTACTCAAATACTAATTGCTACTACTAAGTTTATTTATTTATTCACTTATTTATCTATTCATTGATTTTTATTTCCAACTGCGTGTTGAACATCTCCATCTGGATATTCTGCTCTTAATTCAGATTCAATATGCTCTGTGTCATCTGATAGCATTAGCTATAACTGCCTATACAAGAAAAACCAGGCCAGGCTCGGTGACTCGGCCTATAATCCCAGTTCTTTGGGAGGCCAAGGAGAGTGAATTGCCTGAGCCCATGGGTTCAAGACCAGCCCAGGCAACTTGGCCAGACCTGTCTCTACAATAAATAAAAAATTAGCCAGGCATGGTAGCACACACCTATATCCAGCTACTTGGAAGGCTGAGGTGGAAGGATCACTAGAGTCCAGCAGGTCGATGCTGGGGTGGCCGTGAGCATGCCACTGTACTCCAGCCTGGGCAACGGAATGAGACTCCAACTCAAAAGAAAAGAAAAAAGAAAAACCACAGTACCAGTGCCTCAGAGAGGACAGTTTCTTTCTTAAACAAATAAATTCTGGAAGTAGGCAGTTTGGGACTGGTATAGTCGACCTAGTCATAGAAATTCCCATCATGTGGCTTCCATACTCAAAGGTGCATCAGAGTCCAACATTGCTGCTGGACGTTCATGTTTTGGGATGCTAGGCAGTAAGAATGAGGGCAAGGTGAAGGCACATACCTCCAGCAGGCGTACTCCTCTCATGCAGCCTTCCTTGAAGTCTAACAACACTTTCTTCTGCATCACATTACCTAGAACTTTGTCACATGGCTACACCTGCTGCAAGGGAAGTTGGGAAACATCTTTTATCAGGACACAACAAAGGCCTGAATAAAATGAGGATTCTGATACTGAATAACAAAGGGAGAAAGAATATTGTATAGGCAACTGACAGATTTTGCCACAAAAGCAAAGTGAAAATTTCATCTCGCTTAAACATGTTCCTCCTCTAATGCTTTCTGTTTTGAAGAAAGCATGGCCACCCTCCCAGTCAGCAATCACATCTAGAAATAGTTGAATTATTTTTCATGCCTTTCTCTTCTCAACATCCACATCAAGCCAGTTGCTAAATGTAGCATTTACCATCCTTCCTCTTTATTGCCACAAGTGTTACTCCCCAACTTCGACCACAGAACTGTCTCCCAGATGCTCTCCACACTTTCAGTCTCTCCCATCTTTCATCTCTTTCAAAGACTATCATCAGGTTACTATTTGGAAGCAGAGCTCTAATCATGTCACCTCCCTCTGCGAAGCTTTTAAAAAATCTGCAATGCCTGAAGAAAAGTTCCAAATTCTTAGTCTGCCATTTAAGTTCCTTGTGACCTAACTTATTTTATTGCCCTGGAACCATAAACCCGATATTCCAGTTACACTGAGCCACTCACTGATGTTGTACTTAATCTGTACAACCTCACCCATGCTGTTCTATCTCCTATCTACCAAACTGTTTTAGTTTGAGCTCCACCAAAAGCAGATGCTGGGCAAAGAATTTGAGAGTAGATAGTTTAATCGGGAAGTAATCTCAAGAAGTGTAAGTAAGAGAATGGGAAAGGAGAAAAGAAAAAAAATGCAATAATGGCTGCATTAATGAGCAAGTCACCCCTGCGAGTCACTGAAGCACAATCCTATTAGAGAGCCTCTGGAAAACATGTATCTCATACTACCAAATGGTACTCCTGGAGGAGGCTGAGAAGGCTGGGTCATCCGTCCATAGATTCTTTCCCATCTCCCACTGGCTGAGGGTTGCCCATGAGGGTGCTAACACCTCTGCATTCCCCTGTAGAAACTGCAGTAGAGTAAAGCAGGCTTATCTGGTGCTCAAGAAAGCCCTAAGGCAGAGAAGCAGATAGGTGCTGGAAACTGACTTGAGAAACCATCAGCCTGCCAGGAACCATCCACAGTTATAACTGTACTCAGATGGGCAGAGCTCTGTAAAGTCTGCTATAAGGACCAAAGCCCATCTATACTAACTTCAAAGACCTGTTCAAGGCAATTCCTTCTTGAAGCTTTCTCTGAACTCCGAAATTTGAAGTATTTGATCATTACTTGATCTTTCTCCATGAGATCACTTCTTTTTTCTTGTGGCAACATAAAATATAGTATAAGACTATATGCTTCCTGAGAATATGCTTTGTATCTAATTTTTAATTATAAAATGTTTGCCTCACAGGACTATGAACAAGGAGGAAATAATCCAACACTATGGACATTTAAAAGCCACAGAAATCATTCTGGTTATAAATTACAAAGATCTGGTGTAGTGTAAAAGAAGTAAATACATATAAATAGGAACACTGTGACTTTCTTACAACTTTAGAACCTCTGCTTCTGGGATTCATTTTAAGTGAAATATTACAGTGAGTTTAAATATCATTAGGTGCTTGGCTTAAGTAGTTCATGAAGGTTAAGCTGAACTTTCAATTTATTAATAATAGGTTAATTTAGTTTTTGAAACAATAAATATTACATATTAAGAGGTAACCCCTCACTACATCAGTCTTAAATTTAGAGTGAATTTCAGTAACCAGTACAATATTGGAATTCCCTTTTGGGGGTTTAGTTACTGAGGACCAAATGACCTCATCAAAAAGCATAATATGGAGATGGGGTAAGATGGTGACGGCATAGGTGAACTGGTGAGATTCTCTGAATGGACCAAGACTGCATACTGCTGAATAGACAGACTGTTAAGCAGAGGAAAAAGTGAACAAAGCCAGAAGACCCTCATAAGGAAGAACAGGTCATTGCAGAAGAGAAATAAAAGCAACCCCACCATCTCTCAAAAACAGAATTGAAGAGGGGGAGGGAAAGGGGGAGAGGGAGAAAAATCTACAGAAATGAAGAAAAACCAAAAGAAGAGTATGGGTCTCTCCCAGACGCCTGGGAGAGCAGACATGAGAAAACTGACTTTGGAATGCAAACAATGAAAAGTCCCCAGAATGAAGGGTCTCAAACTGCAAATGTAGATATCAAAACAATAATGGAGAGATTAAAAAGAATTCAGTTTTGCACAAGAAGAAACTAGGAAGGAGCTGATATCTGAGATAACAGTAGATAAAGAATACTGTGAATGAAATAAATAACAAATTGATAAGCATGGAAAGCAGAATTACCCAAGCAGAAGAAAGAATCTCAGAGCTTGAGGACCAAAATATAGAAATAAACCAAACTCTTAAAAACACAGAAAATAAGCTCAAAAAGACAGAACAAAACCTTCAAGAGATGAGTGACGACCTCAAGAGGCCTAACCTAAGAATAATCGGACTCCCTGAGGCAGAAAGAGACACAGAGACCACATTGGAACAAACTTTCCACGAGATCATTCAAGAAAATTTCCCTTATCTAATCAGTGATACAAAAATTCAAACACAAGAGATTCAGAGAACCCCTCGCAAGACAACAAATGAGAAGACCAACTCCTAGACACATCATAATTCATCTAAATAAAGTAGGCACAAAAGAAAAAATCCTAAAGGCAGCAAGAGAAAAAGGCCAGATCACCCACCATGGAAGACCAATCAGAATAGCAGCAGATTTATCTGCAGAAACCCTGCAGGCTAGGAGAGCTTGGAGCCCTATCTTCAAAGTCCTAAAGGATAAACAATCTCAACCAAGAATAACCTACCCAGCCAAGCTAAGCTTCATCAGTGAGGGAGAATTAAAATCTTTCCCAGATATCCAATCCCTAAGAACTTATGCAGCCACAAAACCATCTTTACATGAAACACTTAAGAAAGTACTAAACACAGAAGAAAAGGAAAAAAGAACAACGTTCTTCACAAGAGTACAGGGAAAAGAATAAAATATACACGAACCAACCCCAAAAGCAAAAGAAAGACAAAAAAAAAAGAAAAAACCAAGTGGAAGAACAATAACTCAATAAGAACTCCATGATAGGGATGAACTCTCACATTTCAATAATTAGTCTGAATGTGAATGGACTAAACGCACCACTGAAAAGACATAGAATGACAAAATGGATAAAATATCACCAGGCAACAATATACTGCCTTCAAGAGACCCATCTCACTAGAAAGGCCATACACAGACTCAAAGTAAGAGGATGGGAAACAAATGTTCAGGCGAATGGAACACAAAAGAAAGGAGGAGTCGCGATCCTAATTTCAGACAAAATACCATTTAAGCTATCAAAAATTAAAAAAGATACAGAGGCCACTACATAATGATAAAAGGTTCACTCCATCAACAAGAAATATCTATCCTAAACATATATGCACCCAACATAGGCGCACCAACATTCATAAAGCAACTTCTAGGAAAACTAAAGAAAGACATTGACTCTAACACCATAATAACTGGGGACTTTAATACACCACTCACAACCTTAGACAGATCATCAGGACAAAAAATCAGCAAGGAGATCCGGAACCTCAATGAGACTCTGGACCAAATGGACTTAATTGATACCTATAGAACACTCCATCCAAAGACCACAGAATACACATTCTACTCATCACCACATGGAACATATTCTAAGATCGACCACATAATTGGACACAAATCAAGTATAAGCAAATTTAAAAGGACTGAAATTCTACCATGCACCTTCTCGGACTACAGTGGAATAAAAATAAACATTGACACCAACAAAGTCCCCCCAAAACCCGAAAAGACATGGACACTAAACAGCATGATGCTAAATAACTCCTGGGTCAATGGTGACATCAAAACAGAGATCAAAAGATACCTGGAAACAAATGAAAATGAAGAAACATCTTAGCAAAATCTCTGGGATGCCTTAAAAACTGTAATAAGAGGGGAATTTATATCCCTACAAACACACATGAGGAAAATGGAAGGAACAGAAATTGACAACCTAACAAGCCACCTAAAGAAGGTGGAAAAGCAAGACCACAAAACCCTAATCTCAGCAGAAGAATCCAGATCACCAAAATAAAAGCCCAAATCCAGG
>NW_007252406.1:2675-3510 GCF_000164805.1 Carlito syrichta | reverse complement strand
AACATGATTTTATGACTATACAGTATGTAAGCAAAAACTGTACCATAACTTATTTTACCTATCTCCTATTATTGAAACTTGGTCCTACTTTTCACTTTTCTGCTATTTTGAAAGTCTTAACCTAGAACCATTGCCATACATCGTAGGTAAATCTTTGTTCCTATCAGTCATTGCTTTCTTGGGATAAATTCCTAAATGCTAATTTTCAGGTCAAAGTCTAGGCATATGGTTATATACTGGGCAAGTATGTAAGTCTAGGCATATGGTTACATACTAAGTATGTATAGTCTAGGCATATGGTTAGAATACTACCATATTCTGTCAAGATTGCTCATACAAATGTACACCACCGGCAATTTTTTGGGATTGCTGTATCCTGGCTAACAATATCCAATTTCCCATTTTATAGTCAGTACTTGTTTGTTAGACAAAAATGTATGTTTTATTGTTGTTTAAATTGGCCCTTGTATTCTAGTGGTAAGATTTTAAAAATTAAAGTATGCATTTAATAAACTTGCATACTTCATTTGTGAATTGCTATTGCTAAATTAAATAAGTGGTTTCTCTACCTTGCTTTCATTTGTCTGTAAATCTTCCCTGCTCACTGTTGGAAATTGGTGTTCTCTGAACCACCACTGGTTCTAAGTGTTTCTGATTCATGAATTGTTGTTTGTCAGTTAAACTCTTCTAAATTTAATTTGCTGACCATTTTCTTTTGACTCTATTTTTATTTAATAGTTTTTATGCAGATAGATATGTTGGGAGAGTTTTATAATTTAAGGATATTATTTACAAATAATGCAATTATTTCCTTGGTTTCTCACTTGTCTTTTGA
>NW_007252406.1:0-1025 GCF_000164805.1 Carlito syrichta | reverse complement strand
TGTACAATTACGTTTCATTCAGGCACCCTGTTGATAAGAGGTGTTTTCCCATCCCCAGACAGATATTTGCTACTGTTAATCCCACCCCCCTCCCCCCCCATAGTTTCCCAGTACCATCAGTCATTTTCTTATAGTATTACATTGGATGTTCAAGGTTCATTATATGAGTGAGAACATGTGATACTCGGATCTTTGTTTCTGTGAGAGGTCACTCAGTATTATAGACTCTAGTTCCATCCAGGTTGCTGCGAAATTCATGATTTTGTTCTTTTTTATGGCTGTGTAGTATTCCATCGTGTATATGTACCACATTTTTAAAATCCAGTCCTCTTTTGATCGGCAGCATGGTTGTTTCCAGGTTCTTGCTATTGTGAACAACGCTGCGATAAACATACGTGTGCAGGTATCTTTTTTATAGAGTGATTTGTGTTCTTCGGGGTATATTGCCAGTAGGGGGATTGAGGGGTCATATGGAAGGTCAATTTTTAGAGCTTTTAGGAACCGCTACACTGCTTTCAACAGAGGTTGCACTAGTTTACACTCCCACCACAGAGGTGTTCCCTTTTCACCACAACCTCTCCACCAGTTGTTATTTTTTGAGTTGTTGATAATTGTCATTCTGACTGGAGTTAGGTGGTATCTCAGTGTGGTTTTGATTTGCATCTCCCTGATGATTAGTGAGGTTGAGCATTTCTTCATGTGTTTGTTGGCTGCTCGGATGTCTTCTCTTGTGAAGTGTCTGTTCATATCTTTTCCCCATTTTATAATGGGGTTGTTTGTTTTCTTTTTTTCAGTACGTTTCAGTTCCTTGTAGATTCAGGATGTTAATCCTTTGTCAGACCTAGAGTTGGCAAATACTTTTTCCCAGTCTGTAGGCTGTCTCCTTGCTCTCTTAATGGTTTCTTTGGCTTTGCAAAAGCTTGTCAGTTTAATAAGATCCCATTTGTCTATCTTCTCTCTTATGACCTGTGGGTTTAGGGTTTTGTACAGGAATTGGATGCCAGTTCCGATTTCCATGAGAGTAT
>NW_007252405.1:8145-9103 GCF_000164805.1 Carlito syrichta | reverse complement strand
AAGGCCCTACCCAAGGGATTCAGTGAAAACCAGGCACCCCTCCCCATTCTCCTTGGCCACACCCAGCCTCCCCCCCCCCTCCCCAAAGTGCATGAAACAAGAGCTCTTCTGTGAATAGGACGTGGACCCAGGGCAGGGGCAGGAGCTGCCCGCATCACTAGCTGAAATGCCCTCGGTGTGCCATGTAAGATCCTCCAAGGGGCACTGTGAGTACTGAATAGAATCAGTGCCAAAAATGGGTAAAGGGTAGTTGGCCAGGTGTGCATCGTGGTTCACACCTAATCCCAGCGCTTTGGGAGGCTGAGGTGGGAGGATCGCTTGAGCCCAGATGTTGGAGACCATCCTGGGCAAGGGACTAAGACTTCATCTCTACAAAAAGTTTTACAGGTAGGCGTGGTGGTGGGCGTGGGGGTGCGAACCTGTGGTTCCAGCTACTCGGAAGGCTGAGGCGAGAGGGTCGGTTGAGCACAGGAGGTCAAGGCTGCAGGGAGCTGTGATCGAGCCACCGCACTCCAGCCCGGGCGACACCAGGAGACCCTGTCTCCGATCACACAGCGCAGGGAACACAGCGCCCGTGCCCACACTTCATCCACCGGGGGAGGCCGGTGCTAGCACTTCCCTTTACAGTTGACACGGAGCAGAGCGCCCACGGTGCTCATCTTGGGCACGACGTGGGGATGCGGGCCTCGGCAGCCGGGATGGGAACCAGCTCTCACTAGGACGCCTAGCCGGCCTGCCCTGGCACCCACAGCGCGGGGCCTCGTCTCCTTGGCACGTGGTTGGAGGGACTGCCACGGACACAGCCCGATACAGACGCCCACCCAGGCCTCCCTCCCAGGTGGGCTCAGACCCCCCAGCAGGTCTCGATCGCAGGAAAGGAGGCCCGGGGAAAGGAGGCGCCAGCCAAGGCAGGGCCAGGCTGGCGACAGGAGCAGGTCGGGCGGAGCGGACCGGGCAC